>NC_045960.1:49544355-49844355 GCF_010909765.2 Amblyraja radiata | reverse complement strand
GTGCATGAGAAGGGTGTGTTCCTGCTGTTTGCCAATAAGAGATCAGTGGTACATGTTGATGATCAGTAAGTGAGTCTGGAAATAGACACTGTTTCTGTTATCAATGCACATGTCAGAGGAAGCCAGCAAGTGGGTAAAGATACACTGAAAGACAAATGCTATTACATCATTGAATCATCAGGCCTTTACCTATGGCTGCATTTGAATATTCCATGTTTCTGTTCTTTCTACACTTTTTCCTGGTTCAGAATGTATCCAGTTTCCCCATAACGTTTTTTTTAATGAATCTGCATTCAACAAAGTGTCCCAAATACCTTCGCTACTATGTATTTTAGTTAAAATACATGACTTTACATAAGAGAAGACATTACGAGATCACATAACCAGAAATTTGGCTTTTGGAGAGCTTCTTAAATGAGCAAAGGCAGCTAAAGAAGTGGGGAACATTACAGAGGGAATTTAGAACTTTGAAAGATGAACAATTAAAACTAAAATAGTCGTGAAGTTAGAAATGGAAGGTTTATCTCGAGGAGATGATGAAAAAAGGGGCGGCTAATAGCATCGTGGCTTGAAAACAAGGATGACATTATTAAGCTCAATGTTCTCTTTCACTAAGAACCAATTTAGATAATCCTGGTCAAAGAATAAATTGTTCTTAAAATCTATTCTGTGGTGCGTAGGGAGTGAGGCCTTAAATGCATGCTTCTCATCTATATTTACTGGGGAGAAGGTCATGGAAGTTTGCGGATCAAGTTCAAGTTCAAGTTCAAGTGAGTTTATTGTCATGTGTCCCTGTATAGGACAATGAAATTCTTGCTTTGCTTAAGCACACAGAAAATAGTAGGCATTTACTACAAAACAGATAAATGTGTCCACATACCATGATATAAATATATACACACATGAATAAATATTCAGAGAAGGGAACAGTGATGACCTGAAACATATTGATATTACAAATAAAGTGTTGGTGATCTTGAGGTGTATAATGTGGGTACATTTACAGATCCTAACCAAGTGTCTCCTGGGAAGTTGGAAGAAGCAGGGAAGGAAATGCTGGAGCCCTGGCAGAGATTTTTGCACCTTTGTTAGATAAAGGCCAAGTACCAGAAGACTGGAATGTTGTGCCCTTATTGAAGAAGGGCTGCAATGACGAGTTAGAGAATTACAGGTCGTTAAGCCCACCTAACATCAATGATGGGAATGTTTTCAGAGGGGATTCGTTCGGCGAGAGTGGATCTGCTAGCATTTGGAAAGGCAAGGACTGTTCAGGGATAGTCAGTGTAGATGTATTTAGACGTGGTCTTGAATCCTTTACTAAGTCTTTATTAAGACACTACATCCACACGTCCCAGCACTGACCACAACTGGTCTACACACGTACTGGAACCAAGAGAGGGAGGGTGCATGCAGATACTACAGTTATACTACCTAAGGTGGGAGTGTCAAATGGTAATGAGGCAGCTACATATTTGGTTGCATGCATAACCACCTACATCCTTTCCCCTAGAATAAACAGCAGCAGGGTAATTATACAAGCCTGCAACATAGTAACAGCATCATTTAATCAAACAGCACAATATTAAGCAAAGTCGCCATACCGATCAGGGGGCCGGACAACTCTACCTGAGCGGGTCCGTACAGCGCCTTCACCCTCACTCCCCTCCCCCAAAGAGAAATGCAGAGGCGGGGAACAACGTGGGGACTGCGGATCAGGCAGAAAAACAGGAGACTGGCCAGAAACCGGTGGACTGCTAGATGGCGACTGCCGAGGTGGATAAGAAGAGGAAGAAGAAGAATCAGTAGGAGAAAGACGTGGAGGAGACGTGCCAACCGGGGAGGCAAAACTCGGAGGCACCGTTAGAGGCACGGTAGGGGCACGAACAACAACAGGACTAGGCGGCACAATCCGAGGAGGAGAGTCGAGCCACGGAGAGGGAGGCTCCGGGAATGGAAGCGGAGGCGCAGGCTCCCGGACAGCTAACAGATGTTGTCGACTGCGACGGTACACAATGCCCTCGTAGTCTACTAAATAGGAACGGGGTGAGTCCGCCACTCCTACTACAGTGGCAAGCTTGGAAAACCCGGTAGGTGACTGCAAACGGACAACCTGACCGGTCGTGAGGGGGGGAAGGGGACGGCAAGACTTGTCGTGGGACCGGCGCTGGATTTCGTGGCGTTGAGAAATACGGCGGTGAACCGCATCAGGGTGGCGTACCACCGGCACAAGCGACTGCTGAGCGATCGGCATTGGCGGCCGGAGGACACGGGACATGAGCCGCTGAGCAGGTGAACCCAAAACACCGTCTCTAGACACATTTCGCAAATTTAACAGTCCCTGATAAAAATCCCTGACAAACGAGACTGCTCTAGCAACGTCTTCGCGCTGCGCACAGCACGTTCAGCCAGTCCGTTACTCTGAGGGAATTCAGGGGTACTAGTAAAGTGAGTAAAGTTCCACTTCGTAGCGAAGACAGCAAATTCGGCGCTAGTAAATTGACGGCCGTTGTCAGTCTGGAGCTTGACCGGGGAACCAAAGACAGCAAAATGACGTCGCAGCTTGCCGATGACCATCTCCGATGTGATGGTGGGAAGAAGGTCCACTTCAAACCAGGATGAATACGAGTCCACCAACACCAGGTAGTGCTTCCCACGCCACTCAAAAATATCTGCAGCCAGTGAAGACCATGGCATGTCGGGGGCCAGCTGCTGCAACAGGGGCTGCCGCTGCTGGTGAGGGGCCATGGAGTTGCACCCGGGGCACGCCGCCACACGAGCCTTGATATACTTGGCCATAGCAGGCCAATAGTACTGCCCTTGAGCATGAGCAATGGTAGCGTCAGCGCCCGGATGCCCCAAATGAGCAGCAGAGTAGTAAGCATCACAGAGTGAGGCTGGGATCACCACCTTGTGACCTTTCACGACGATACCCTCCCGAACCACAAGCTCATCCCGAACCAGGAAGAAGGGCTGCACGCCAGCAGGCAGAGAGGCGGCTTTGCGGGGCCACCCGCGCAGAATGACAGCAGACAGCTGTTGCAAGTCAGGGTCGGCAGCAGTGTGCTGGAGCAGGCACCGCAGCTGTTCTGAAGGAACAAAATTCACATTCAGCACGTGCAGGTCCTCTTGCTCGTATGGATGCTGGGCACAGGAGGACCGAGGTGCCCTCGACAGAGCATCGGCAACATGCATATCGGTACCCCTCCTATACACAATGTTGAAATTGAACCGCTGTAGCTGTAGCATCATCCGCTGCAGACGGGCCGGGGCAGCATGAATAGGTTTGTTTAATATCGTAACCAGCGGCTGGTGGTCTGTTTCCACCGTGAACCGAACCCCAAAGAGAAAGTCCCGGAACTTAGAGCACGCAAACACCACAGCAAGGAGCTCCTTCTCAATTTGGGCATACCTTTGCTCAGTGTCCGTCATGGTACGAGAGGCAAACGAGACAGGCTGCAGAGAATCTCCATCATGTACTTGCATGCAGGCTGCACCGAGACCAAAACGGGAGGCATCGCAGGTCACTACAATTGGTAGTCGGTGTCAGAAGTGGGATTCGAACCCACGCCTCCAATTGGAGGCCACGAGAGGTAAAGATGTGGCCGACATACGACACTTCAGACAACCGGAACCTACACTTGGACGGGTTCAGCTTGAGGTTTATCTGGCGAGCCCGGTCGGAGATTTCGGTCGTGTTCCGTGACATCCCGACCATACACGAGGATATCATCGACAATGATGGAACATGGCAGCCCGGCAAACAATTGCTCCATGGAGCGCTGGAAGACTTCGCTCGCCGAGCTTATCCCAAAAGGCATTTTTAAAAACTTGTACCTCCCAAATGGCGTTGCAAAAGCTGTCAAGTCAGTTGACTCCCTGTGCAGTGGAACCTGCCAAAAGGAACTCCTAGCATCGAGAACTGAGAATACGGTGGCTTGACCAACCTGGGCGGCAACATCCTCAACAGTCCGCATAGGGTAGTGGGGCCGCTTAATGGCAGTTCAAGTCCTTCGGGTTGATGCAGACCCGTATCTCATTCTTCCCTTTTTTTATAGTGGCAACCATCGTAGACACCCAGTTCGTGGGCTTACTGATAGCTTCTAGCACCCCCAAGTTTACCATGTTGTCCAGCATTGCTTTAACTTTGTCATTCAGAACACTTCCGGCGGCGTCATGGAGAATTAAGGCGCGGCACTGAGCTTCTCCCCCGAAAAAAATTGTAAAAGTCGTTTAAGTCAGCACCGATTTTTTTAAAAAACTCACCGAAGTCGCCTGGTGTTGTGTAAGGGTGTTATCATCAGAAGGTGACGTGAAAATCGGGGAGATTAATGGTGAAATCGGGTGTTTAAATGAGTTTAAATGAGCAGAGATAATCGTTCAGGAGCGCCAAAGAAAAATACTATCAGCCTTCAGCTCGAGGAAGTTTTGGATACTCTGCAAACGACAGAAGAAGAAGATTCTTACAGCCAAGGGTCTCTGCTTGAAATGGCAACAAAAGGAGACAAGAAGGAGAAAGAGGTAAAGCAAATGCTTTTAGATATGACTGCTACAATTAACATGACACTGGAGAAGATGCAAAGTATGGACTCTCACATGGAAAGTAATAAACAGAGTATGGAAACTAATATGGAGAATATTTCTCAAAAAATTGATAATACTTGCAGTGAGTTAAAAGAACTCAAAAAGCAGTATAAGGAATTTGATAAGAGATTAAACTCAGAGTGTGTCAGAATTGAAAATGATTACAACAAGAAATTTAAAGGTATAAGTGATGATATCGGAAAGCTGGATGAGATAATGGAAGAGATGGAGAATGAGATAAAAGAGATTGTCTCGGAAATAAAGAATTTGAAACAATCACAGAAAACTGAAGAGGAAAAACTTGGAAGAATGACTGATAAATGTCTGGACCTGGATTCAGGAAATCGGAGATATAACCTGAGGATTCTCGGAGTAAAGGAAGGACGAGAGGGACATGAATCTCAAACATGTACTTTCGTTACTGACTTACTCAAAGATGTGTTGGAATTGTCGGAAGAACCAAGAACAGACGTCGCTAAACGAGTTGGAAGAGGAACAAATGATTCAAGACAGATAATTGTGAAATTCCGTGACATCTCCTCAGTGGAATTTATATTGAAAAAGATCACTCATGGGAAAAAGCTGACATACCGTGGGGATGATGTGCGAATATTTCGCGATTACTCTCCTGAGGTAGTCCAGAAAATGAGATTGTTTACACCGGCAAGACACACTTTGAGGGAAGTCCCGGGAGTAAGATATGGAATTTTGTTTCCCGGAAAAATGAAGATAACTTATAACGGCGTTGAACGCTCATTTGCAGCTCCCGGAAAAGCTTTAAAGTATGCAGAGGATATTGTTAAGAAAACATCGGGTCAAGCTGCCGACAATGAAGAAATCTGAAATTTTTACAAAGCTCTGAACTGATTAAAATGGCCGAGCTACCCAGACAATTATAAAGCTTATCTCGTTGGAATGTGTTATTCAGAGAACTTGGTTATATTCAACCTTGGATGCAAAGCTCAAAGTTTAACCCCTTGGCACCTGCTTGTACGGTAGTTAACCCTTTGGTACCAGCTTGTATGATGTATGGTAGTTATAGAATGGGATATTATGTAAGAATACAGGGTGGATATATATGGGAAAGTTTAGATTAGATTAAGATTGGATAAATTAGAGGGACATATATACTTATATAATCGTGTATATGTTTGTTCTATATTTGTTTTGTTTTTTTATTCCTTATGTTTCTTTTTTCTCTCGGCTGTCACTAGCACTGATTTGATAAACTCATATAAGAAAAAACACAATATGAAACGATATGTAACTTTTTATGAGGATTCGCCTAGGGGGAGGAGCTCAATGTATAACAACATCACGGAGGTCTATACATTTTTTGCCATCGTTGATGGCTATTCGTCTTTAAGGTATCCTCCTTTAGATACCTTAATAGCACCTTTTTTTTTAAAGCACAAACAAGATTTTTATCTGTTTAATTTTTTTGAAAGTAATTGTGTATCACATTCTTTTTTTCTTTTTCTAAGGCACTTTACAAGAAGGAGATGCAATATAAATCTAATAAACCGGGATGACCACCCAAGTCCTAAAGTTCTGAGGTATTTGTTTGCACCATATGATTCAGGAATATTACCCTGATTTACAATGCAAGACGATAGACAAATAAAGAATGGAGGAATCACATTTTGTAGTTGGAATATACGGGGTGCCAACGAACCAATTAAGAGGGGTAAAATTTTTGCCCAACTAAAATCGTTGAAAAGCGACATAATGTTTTTGCAGGAGACACACATGAAACAACAAACACAAATAAGATTAAAGGCGAATTGGATAGGCCAAACATACTACTCCTCATTTACTTCTAAATCTAGGGGTACAGCTATTCTTATTAGGAAAGGTATTCCTTTTAAATTAAAGAATACCATATCAGATAAAGAGGGAAGATATATTATAGTTTCGGGTGAAATTTATGCAACCCCACTAACTTTGATAAATATTTATGCTCCGAATTTTGATAACCCCCACTTTTTTGATAAAATTATTGACATAATATCAGAGTTTAATTACCAAAATGTGATAATAGGGGGGGACTTTAACTGTGTTTTAGATTCATATCTAGATAAATCAGCAAAACAAAAGAAGAGTAATTTAAAATCTAAAACTAGCGAACTTCTAAATACATATATAAAAAATACGAATATAATAGATGTATGGAGATCTGCTAATCCAGTTGGAAGGGAATACTCGTTTTACTCTTCGGTGCATAAAACTTATTCAAGAATTGATTATTTTTTAGTGGATATGAAATTAATGCCATATACAAACAACCCAACATACCACATTAGTAGTATCTCAGATCACTCCCCGTTGACATTCTCAGTAAAATTTGAGGGAATGCCGGGCAAAAATTTTTTTTGGAGGTTTAATACACATATTTTAAATGATGTGCAAGGCTATCAATATTTAAAACAACAAATGGAACTTTTTTTCGATACAAATGATATACCAGGTACTTTGCCTTCTTTACTATGGGAAACTTTTAAGGCATTTATGAGAGGAATTATAATTTCATATCAAAGTTTTCAAAATAAAAAGAATAAGACAGAACAATTGTTGTTAGAACAAGAAATCAGACAGTTAGAGATGGATAATGCCAAAGATTCCACGACAGATAAACACAATAAGATAATATTACTGAAATTTAAACTTAATCGAATTTTATCGGCAAGGGTAATAAGACTATTCCAAATGACAAAACAGGAACATTTTGAGTTTGGTGACAAACCACATAAGCTTTTAGCTCGCCAATTGAAAAAACAAGAAAAGGAAAATACTATAACCAAAATTAAATCAGAGAAAGGAGAATTACTAATACTACCTAAAGATATTAATAATAGATTTGCCCAATTTTATCAAAACTTATATACATCTAAAATTAAAAGAGAAGATAGTAAAATAAAAAAATTTCTAGATAATTGTAATCTTCCAATACTGGACCTTTTGGAACAAGAGGAATTAGGAGCTCAAATTACAATCAAAGAAATAGGTGAAACAATAAAATCGCTGAAAAATGGTAAGACACCGGGACCAGATGGTTTTAATAATGAATTTTATAAAAAATTTCAGGAGATAACAACCCCTTATTTATTTAATTTATACTCCCATGCTTTTAAAGAAAACAAACTACCTGAAACACTAACAGAATCAACTATTACACTTATTCCAAAAAAAGATAAAGATTTAGAAGATCCGGGCTCGTACAGAGCTATATCACTTTTAAATACAGATCAGAAAATTTTAGCAAAGATTTTATCAAGAAGATTAAGCAAATATATTAGTAAATTGATAAACCCTGATCAAACGGGGTTTATACCTAAAAGACACTCATTTAATAATCTGAGACGTCTGTTTAATATAATGTACTCGCATAAAGTAGAGGAAGAAGATATATCAATTATTTCTTTGGATGCAGAGAAAGCATTTGATCAGGTAGAGTGGCAATACTTATATAAAGTACTACAAAAATTTAATATGGGAGAGAATTTTATAAGATGGGTAAAATTATTATATGATAAACCGATGGCAAGAATTTTAACTAATAACATGCTATCTCAAAAATTTCAACTATCAAGGGGTAATAGGCAGGGATGTGCACTATCACCCCTGCTATTTGCCCTTATGATAGAACCCCTGGCTGAAAGTATAAGAATTCATCCGAATATTCAGGGCTATAATACCAGAGACTCAAAGAATAAAATCTCATTATATGCAGACGATATACTTTTATATATTACAAAGTCACAAACGAGCATACCAAATTTATTAAACTTAATAGAGGAATTTGGGTCTTTTTCTGGATATAGAATAAACTGGAATAAAAGTGAAATCATGACATTAAAACCTCAAGAACCTACACACTTACTGAAGTTCCCCTTTAAAATCGCAACAGAAAAATTTAAATATTTGGGTATTCAGATTACTAGAAAATATAAAGCATTATTCAATGCTAATTTCATGCCTTTATTAAATAAACTTAATACGTTGATTAAATTTTGGAAAACACTTCCCTTATCATTATTAGGTAGAATAAATGCAATAAAAATGATCTTCCTACCACAATTATTATACCTATTTCAATCTATACCGGTATATATACCAAAATACTTTTTTTAAAATTAGACTCTAATATTACTAATTATATTTGGGACTATAGATCACATAGAATCACAAAAAAACATTTATGTAAACCAAAAGAGGTCGGGGGACTTTCACTTCCGAATTTTATGTATTATTACTGGGCAGTGCATATTAAGAATATGATTTATTGGTTGGATAGTGCTACCCAACAGACAGAATGGATAAAAATGGAGAAGGAGGATTGCCATCCTAGTAATATAGGAACGATCCTCTTCTCCCCAAAAAAACTGAATAACACAATATATAAGAAGAACCCAATTATATATGGTACAATAAGAATTTGGAAACAAATAAAATTATCTTTAAAATTAAGAAATCTATCACTGTTAATGCCAATAGCGAATAACCCTTTATTTAAACCATCTCTTATTGATAAGACATATAACCAATGGGAAAGTCTCGGAATTAGAAGTATCGGGGATATGTATGAAATGGGAAACTTACTATCATTCCAACAATTACAATTAAAATTTAAATTGAAAAACAACCAATATTTTAAATATCTTCAGATTTGCGATTTCGTGAAAAAATATATACAAGGATATCAAAAAGTAACTCCTGACTTATTGGAAGAGGCAATGAATATTGAAGCTGACTCACAAAAATTAATATCATATTTATATAATAGTATTCTAAATATAGACCTACCATCGACAGAGGTACTTAGAGAAGAGTGGGAACGGGAACTAATGATAAAAATTACGAAGGTTAAATGGGAAAAATACCTGATATATATTCACAAATGTTCAATTAATGTAAGACATAATTTAATTCAATTTAAAATTGTACATAGATTATATTACTCAAAAACAAGATTGAACAAATTTTATCCAAATATATCCGCCACTTGTGATAAATGTCTAGCCCAAAAGGCAACTATAACACACTCCTTAGTCTCCTGCATAAAACTTTATAGATTCTGGAATGATATTTTTGAAATATTTACAAAATTATTCAAGACAAGAATGGAACCTAATACTGAAATGATTATATTTGGCGTAATGGAAGATGGGAATAAATTGAACACATCTCAAAATCTATTCCTTAACTATGGTTTAATAATAGCAAAAAAATTAATTCTTAAATTTTGGAAAGGTACATCAATACCAACGCTTAAAATGTGGATTGCAAGTATGTTGGACACCGCTCATCTTGAGGAAATGCGATTCCTCCTAATGGATAAATCAGACCAATTCATAACGAGTTGGTCTCCATTCGTCGTTTTTTTGGAATCATATGGTGCAACACAATTGTAAAAAATAACTGTTTCAGGACTGGACGAGGGTTGGTCAAGACTATAAATAATGATCTCCTCTTTTTTCTTTTTTTTCTTTTTTTCTCTCTATTCTCTCTCTCAACTTTTTTCATTTACTCGTTTTCTTTTTTCACACACTATATATTTCACATCTTTCTATCCTTTACTATCCAACTTCTTTTTCTTATTCTAATCTTTTTTCAGTGTAATAAAAAAAAAAAAAGAAGTTGTACATAAAATGTATTATGAAAATATATATTAGGCACTTTGGTGCCATATGACTGTACTTACTTCTAATAAAATAAAATATTAAAAAAAAAAAAAAACTTTGTCTTTCATCGCGAAAGAGACCCTATGAGGCGGACGGCACACAGGAGTTATAGAGGAGTCAGTAGTAATTTTATATACAAGCGGCAGCTTACCGAGCTGATCATTGAAGAGGTCAGGGTATTCAGAGACAGGGTCCAGCACCACCCTCACCTCATGGACTGTACTTTCGAAAGCAACCAGACCCAGATCCTGGCAAGCTTGATTGCTCAGCAGAGGCACACAGTCACAATCCAACACAAAAAAAGACAGGTCACGAGATGTTTTCTGTAGCTTGCAGTGGAAAGTTATCCTCCCCTCCGTACGCTCGGAGCACAGAATGGTCTGCAGTCAAATTTTCATTAGACCTTATCTGGTGGAAGAGTGATGTTGATATTACGCTGGCCTTGGCACCAGTGTCCAACTTCGCAGTGAAGGTCTTGTCATTAACAGTAACAAGCACCGATGGGTCGGGGAGTCGAGTCTGGTTGTGCAGCAGAGCGTAAACACTGGCATCCCCCATAGAGATGCTGGAGTCTGACTCGGGGGCGGACTCCTCGATGTACTGAGAATCAAGGACACTTTCAATCCTCTGGAGATTGTTGAACACCTGGCGAGGAGGCTGAGCAACGTTCCCACGGGAACGACAGACCGCTGCAAAGTGGTTCTGTTTTCTGCAATAGTTGCAGGCTTTTCCATAAGCAGGGCACAGAGACTGTGGCAAATGTCCATACCCACAATTGGGGCACTTCCTGGCACTCTGAGGGCGAGGGGCAGGAGCTGGGCGAGACTGTGGTTTAAAACTGTTCGGTGGCCGCCGCGGCAGAGACAGAGCAGCCACGCTAACGGCACGGTTCCCAGATCCTCTCTCCCCACGAAACGGAGTAACAACCTCAGCAATGCGACAAGCATGCACAGCTTCGTTCAACATGAGGTTAGGGCTCCGTAATAAATCAGCCCGCAACTTCTGGTCTAACATGCCAGTAACTAACATATCCCGCGTGAGCTGGTCACACAACTCACCAAAACGACAGCGCTGGGCTAGATAGCGGAGGTCGGCAATGAAACATTCCACAGGTTCCTCAGGCTGTTGCTTGCGAGAAAAAAACTGAGCCCGTTCCAAGATGCGGTTCGAGGGAAGGTCACAAATTTCAGTGAACTTCCTCAACAGACACACCGGGTCGTCAGGAGACTCGGCTGGCTCAGCAATCTGGTAATCTTCGCCCAGGACCGCTGGACTGTACACAAACGACTTAGCCCGCCTCATGGCATCAGGTCCAGCAAGGTTCAATAGCAGCGATGCTTTGACAGCAGCAGGGTCATTACGGTGTGCAATATTCACATAATGGTTGTAGTCCATGACGAACGTGTCCCATCGCTCCGCGATGTCGGCGTCAAAGACTAACGGGGAAGGCTTGCGACAAGACGAAGCCATCACTACACACACACTCAAAAAGCAAAATAAAACCCGATATACGAGAGGCGCAGATTAAACGGTTCTGACACCATGTAGATGTTTTTAGACGTGGTCTTGAATCCTTTACTAAGACTTTATTAAGACACTACATCCACACGTCCCAGCACTGACCACAACTGGTCTACACACGTACTGGAACCAAGAGAGCGAGGGTGCATGCAGATACTACAGTTATACTACCTAAGGTGGGAGTGTCAAATGGTAATGAGGCAGCTACATATTTGGTTGCATGCATAACCACCTACAGTCAGCATGACTTTGTGCATGGGGAAATTGTGCCTCACGTTGTTAATTGAGTTATTTGAAGAGAAGACCAAGATAATTGATGAGGGCTTTTGCATGGGTGTACTGTTGCACAAGATGATATCACAAGAGATTTTGGGTGAGCTCGACTGTTGGATAAAAAACTGGCATGGCAAAGGAATCAGAGGGTGGTACTGCGTGGTTATTTTTCAGTTTTAAGACTCTGACCAGTGACATGCCACAGCTTCCTTGTTATTTGGATGCATGTTAACAACTTGGATGAGAATGTAGGCGCCATGAATGGGAAGTTTACAGATGACACTAAAAGCTGGTGCTCTGCTATATGTTGAAGGAGGTTTGCCAAGGTTATCAGAGAATTAATTTGACGCCCAATCCGTCGCAAATATTAGAGCACAGTTAGTTGCATTGGTGTATTGATCTATGTATTTTCTTTCATTTGTTACTTCAAGCAAGACTTTAAATGTCTTTCTCATCAATCTAAATTTATGTTCTATTTTCTAAAAGTTCGTATCCATCTTTGTCAGCTGCTATTAACTCCCAGATTTTGATAATTTCCCCGTATTAACAAATATTTCAATGTTATTCATACTCCTCTGTTGTTTGTTCGAGGTCTATCTCCAGCACATGTTCAATAAATCTGTTTTCCTATTCAATATCATAACAATAATATTTCCGAATAAACACAACCAGGTACGACCTTACTTTATTTTCTCAAATGTCATTTGCAGTTTCCTCATGTTTGCTGAGCCAGATATTTATCTGGATCGAGTGTGTGGTTGATGTATTTTACAGTCAAATCTAAGCCTACCACTCCATGCTCCTTTATTGGTGAAGCAGAGAGACTCTTGAGATAAAGGTAACCTTCACCCTGTGTGAGCTCAGATTCAAGATTGTGGTGCATACAATCTAAAAAAACATTCCACTATGTTGTTTTGCTATCAATATTAGTCAGATTATGCAGCTTTGAACACACGTGAATGTTTTGCTGAATTCAATGCAGTTTATAAATGTAACTTATTGTTGCTTTTGCAGATAAAAATCCAAATCAGAAGAAAATAGGAGCACGATGAGTCCTTTAGGCCCTTCAAGCCTGCCTCACTATGTACAAGATTATGGGCGATCTATTCTAGTGCCAACTCCTTATTGGTGCCATTTCTCCACATCTCTCTAATACTCAAGCTATTAAGTACTTATCTTATTATTAAAGTATTATTAAACTATTCAATTTAAATACTTCTAACAATCCAGCTTCCACTACCTGCCAGAGTTGAGAATTCCAGAGATTCGCCAGCCTTTGAGGGACAAAATGTCTAGATCGGATCATCCTGGAAAGAGAGCCAGAAATAAAAAATGATAGTAAATGTCTTTGTAGATAGTTACCAAAGAAATGTGATGGCAAAATCAGTATTGGTCTAAGGGAGTGAGCACGGGAAAATTATAATGGAAAACAAGGAGATGCAAAATGAATTAAGCAGGTATTTTGCATGGTAGATGAAACTATTCTAAATAGTAGGGGGGGGGGGGGGATCCCAAGAACATGAAGGCTCTGAAGTGGTACTGAATGAAATGGTGGAAATGTGGGTTGATAAGTCATTGGGTCCGAGTTACCTTTAAAGAAAAGGCTTTAGTCACCTGATGCCTTGTTTTTAATTTTCCAGTACCCCAGAGTCTAGCGATGTTACAATACTTACCTTCAGCGGCGCTGCAGTTCTACCACTGGCCGTGTGCGCGACTTTGGCGCCGTTGGCGGGGGAGGGGGGGGGGGTTAAAATGACGTTTTCTCCTGCCTGTCCGAGATATATTTTCTCGGGCTGCTAGCTGATGCAGAAAAATCGTCCCGACTTCCGTTCTCGGAAGTTTATAAAATAAATCGCGGGACAATTTAATCGCTGGAGTAAAATAAAAAAGCTACTTCTAACGCCCTCAACGCCTACAACGGGACGGATCTCACGTAGGGGACAAAACATAATGCAAGTCGTTTATTTTACATATAAACTTGCTTCTTAGGATGACTTTAATCCAACTTTAATTGGCGAAAATGTGATTTTGGCCCCATACGAACCGGCAGTGTTTTTCCTGCCGATATGGGATTCAAATTCACTGCATACACAGCGTTCCAATTAATCGCTTTCCACAAAAACCCACTCGCAAGATGATTTAAATGGCCATTAATTTACGGGAATTAAACATTAAATTCCTTCCATTTTACCTATAAATTAATGGCAATGAGATTTAAAAATCATGTTATTTTGTGAATTCTTGTGTGAATGTTATTTGGACACGTAGGCTATTTCAAAATGTTAACCTTTTCTTAAGAAATGGATAGATGTTTAGATCCAGTAATTGAATTTTGTAATTAGCTACAATTAGGTAACTAACTAATTATATGCTTTAATTTCAGGTCATCCAAGTGAGATTGTTTCATATTTGTTTCAGAATGCTTCAATCTATAATAACTGAAATTTTCATTCAGTTCTCTTAATTTTTAAGAAAGTAATGGGCTTTTGACTGTCCTCGATCACAGCTTTTGAGTTAAGGCAATGGAAAAGCAATAGGGAACAAGATGCTAAATTCAGAGTATTAAAATGGCCATAACTTTTTTAATACTGAAGATATGAAAGTGAATTAGGTGTCAAATTAAACTTATTTTTATGCTTTATCTGATGGGATAAATTGCAGACTTGATTTTTTAAATCTCAAAATTTTGTAACATTGCTACAGTCAGGCAACATTCCATAGGATAGGAAAATTGCAAATATAACTCATTTATTCAAGGAGAAAGAAAACAAGAAACAACAAAATTTATTTAGCATCGAGCTTACGACTTACCCTATCTGAACAGGGCAGCACAGTGGCACAGCTGACAGATCTGCTCCCTCACAATGCCAGAGATCCGCGCTCAATCCTGACCTCAGGTTCTGTCTGTGAGAAGTTTGTAAATTCTCCCTGTAATAAATGAGTAGACTTCCTCCCGGGGCACATCCCGAAGATGTGCGGGTTTGTTGGATAATTGACGTCTATAATTTACCCAGAGTGGATGCGAAAGTGGGATAACAGAGCAAGTATGTACTGGTGATCAACAGTCGGCATAGACATGGTGAGCTGAAGGGCCCGTTTCCATGCTGTATCTTTCTATTCAATCAATTTTTTTCCAAATCTGTCACGGAAGATATGTTAGAAGTTACATTTTGGAAGGGAAATCGTGTTTGGCCAATTCATTGTGATTCTTTGAAGAAGTAATGTGTGCTGCATCATGGAGGGTATCTGGGAAGGTACCCTATCTATGATTATAACAGAAAGTAAGACTTCATGGTGTATGGGGTAGCCTAATGATATGGATTACAGATTGGCTGGCTGGCAGGAGGCTGAAAAGAAGCATAAACAAGTGTTTATTTGACTGATAAAATATGACAGGTGGCATTTCACAAGGATCAATGCTGAGGCCTCAGATTTTTACAATGTATATAAATGATTTGGAGAAAGGCACAGAAGGTAGAAAAGTGAGTTTAGATAAAAGACAAAGGGGCTACAACATGATATAAATAGTTTAAGTGGACAAAGATCTGGCAAATGTAGAATGTGGGAAAATGAGGTTAGTCCATTTTAGCACATTTTCGAAATGGTGAGAAATTGCAGAGGATATATCCACGTTGGAATCTAGACTCGATGGAGTATTTTTTTTAAATAACCGATCACTTGTTTAAGAAGGAGATGAGTCTTTTTTCCTCACTCTCAAAGGGCTGTAGCTCTTTGCAACTCACTTCCAATGACAAAACAAACAGAGTCTTTGAATATTTCTAAGGCAGAAGAAGACGAAAAGTAATTGTGTGTAGATGGGAATGCAGTTGCGATTACAATCAGATCACCCGAGATATTATTAAATCGCAAAGCAAGTTTAAGGGGCCGAGTGATATTCCTCTATTCCTAATTCATATGAAACGGAACACCTTGACCATCTGCGAAAGCAACAGACATAGGCCATGCAGCATTAGTCGAAGGAATAGACAACCCTTATTATATCCCATCAAACAACACCTGCCCCACATGGCAGAACCTGCCATCTCAGAGGGGAATTCATCAACCATCCAGAAATGGGAGTGGAAGCGAGTCATTCAGAACCCAAGAAAGGAGACGATAAACTGTTTTATTTTACCTCGTATGTCAACTGTTCACACTAGTTCACACAAATATCTTTTGTGATCTTACTATGTACTCCTCAACCGAAGGCCTTGCCAATATCCTCCATAATGTACCAAATATAAACAGGTAGTTACATTATTGTGCCTGTTGCTGCATCTGCACAAGTTACATTGAAGTTTAAAGAACAGATTTTGCTTACAGTGCCATAACTATAGAGAGATTAATTGATTCAGTGGAACACTCAGTTATTTTGAATTGAAAGGTACAACAGAAATTATTATTTTTATGCATGATTACCAAAAATCAGAGTAAGTGCCCAAAAGTAATATTGGATTTTTGAAATTGCGGCATGTAAATACTTTATTCCCTGGAGAAAGAAGATTGGTACATGTAAAAGGTAATGAATTTACTATGGTGGATTTCAAATTTATAATATTTACATGAAGCGGCCTATTGAGTAATTGCATAAATAAACCCAGTGTGAAAATGGAGCAGGTTGCAGCTGCACTGCACCCTGTGATTTCCTGCCCATTACCGGTTTAATCTCAAATATGCAACTGACAGATACAACAAATGTTTGGCGAAAAATGGTAGGAAAAAAGATGAATTGTTATTTAATCTGCATGTTCTCTGAATACACCCTTAGTAGCTGACTCAGGAATAAATAGACAATAGATGTGGCTGTAGGTCAGCTATTCATCCCTTTGCTTTTATGAGACCATAATATAGAAAAAATAAAGCAATTTAAAACACATTTTAACCTGCGAGTGCCTGTGCAGAAAATTAAAATATATCAAAAGCTTAGGTTGCAAACTTTTCAATTTGGAAGATATTTTTGAAATCCCTCATATTTTCTAGTACTAAAATTGTTTGAGAAATGATCATAGTTTTATTTGCATTGCTTCTATTATATGTTCAGGAAATGCTGATCTGAGAAGAGATTAGTTTGACCATATTTAAGCAAATACATCAGACTATATCATGTCCAGATCTGATCTGGATCAGCTGCTTTGAATATTATGAGTACATTTTGTAGAATACATACCCCAAAGAAGCCATGATCTCAACAAATACTGAAATTGTTCCTTTAATATAATATACCTTTCCAAGGCAGGTCATCAAACAAAAAAAGCCATGCCTCAAGAGGAATTTAAGCCAGATAAACAAAAGTTTGTTTGCAAAGAGGGGTTTATAAGAAACATTGTAAAAGAGTAGTGGGAGGCAGGGTGGGAATTCTGGACCAAAGGAAATTACATTTCAATTCTCAACTGCCAACAATGGCAATAATTTGAATATGTGACTACCAATAATCCTTTGAGGGATTTAAAAAGAACAAAAAAATAAGAGCAACACATTGCTTAACTGGATCCAGTGTGTGTTAATAAGTATAGGGTTGATGGTAAATGGAAATTGATACAAATTAGGACATTGAATGATTAGTTTAAGGTGGTGGTGGTTGGTGTGGGGTGGGGAGGAGGTTGATTACAACAAAGAACACCAACTAGGAGTAATTAAGGCACAATTGAACTTTTAGTCACCAAATTACCTATGGTATGAATGTAATCAGTGCATGTTACAGTGGTGGAAGTAAGCAGCCTGAGTGAGAGTGGAGGATGGGTGATCCATATGTTATCCTGTGGTAACATATGGCACTTAGCACATTTCAGAGTTGCGAGGAAAAAGTCTGGAGTTGGTATTTTGGTATCATTTATGTCTTTGCTCTTTCCAATATTTAGTTTCTGCTTATCCAGTCTAAAAATTCTGGATAAGAAGAAGAAGAGGAAGTGAGGAGATAGAACTGGATGCTATTAGTTTACATTTGGAAACAGAAATACAAATGGTTTTGACATCTCTATTTGAAAGGTATGTCCTTTTGTTGTTAGGCTGTGCCCTTTGGTCCTAGACATTTCCAGAAGCATCCTTTCCACATCCACTCTTTCTAGGCTTTCCATGATATGGTAGGTTTCAACCATAGGAGCAGAATTTGGCCATTCAACCCATCGAGTCCGCTCTGCCATTTAATAGTAAGATTAAACGAGAACTTACCAGTTTGAAGTTTGATCTGTATTTTATGAGGAGTTACGATGAGGGATTACGTGAAGAACCCGCTCAGTGCGCAGGCGCGGCATACTTCCAAGCAGCGGTGTGGAATCACAGATAGACACAGTTATTTGAAGTAAACATAGTAAAGATAAGGAGACATCAATTTATTAGTTTGATCCATATAATGAGGGTGGGAGCGGAGGGCACGTAATCCCTCATCGTAAATCCTCATAAAATACAGATCAAACTTCAAACTGGTAAGTTCTCGTTTAATCTTACTATTTTACTTCGGAGTCACGTGAGTGACTACGTGAAGACTTCAAAGCTCTGTGATTTCAAACCGTGTAACAGTTCATACTTCACTCGCTGCCGAAGTCATTCGAGGGAGGAAGTATGTTATCGTAATCAACCATGAATCTGTTTGTAAAAACAATAATGGTGTTATTAACAACAACAAGACCAATTGCTCCCCCGGGCTTAAATTATATATTTTTTGCAGATTCTTTTTCTGCAAACGATACAGGTTCTGTCAGTGGTTTGTTATAAAAGTTTGGAACGTATACTCCCTAGACCACCCTGCAGTAGCCAGGATGTGGTCCACAGGCTCGTCCATCCTCTTAGTTACTGACGTGGAAGCTGTCCTGGTGGAATAAGATTTTATACACGTTAGTATTTACTCCAGCAACTCCCAGTACCTGCTTGAGCCACTAGAGATAGTTTAGCTCGTCACCCGACCATGAGGTTTCCTGTGGCTGACCCATAAGGCTTTTTCCTCTCCCTCGGTATTCCTTATTGTGTCGAGCTCTAAGTGGGTCATGACACATAAAACGTGGTTCAGGTGGGTATGCCCGGAATTTCATGACTGGACCTGATGTTCCTGGTCTGTTCTGTTTGGCCAACCCTTGAATGGGCATGTGACACTATCTGGTGTTATAACCATGTTGTCCCATCGCAGTAGATGGGAGAGCTGGCTCTTTGTGTTGATGTAAGGCCACAAGCATGTCCATCTTCAGGGTAGGCTGTTCCAGGGTGAGTGACCTGGCTGGTGATCATCCCCTAAGGTATGTCAGGATTTCACTGACATCCCAATTTGGGTGTACCTATTTCTGGGGAATGGATTGATATACCTCTCCTGTATCTGATCACCAGTGAGCGGTACCCAAGTTGAGTAGGCTAACAGAACATGTCCTTCATTGTGGTGAAGACCTGCCAGGAGCTCCAGTACAGTTTTTTGTTATAGTTGAATGTGTAATTCCTGTTTTGGAAAACAGTGTACCATTTCTTGATGCTCCTCAGATATGTTCCCTAGGATATGTGATGGAATACTGTCATCAGGTTGATAGTGCTGCTGATCCAAGCACAGCAATGGTCTTCCCAATTCTGCAATTCTTTTAATGACCATGTCGAGGATCACTGGGAACCATGCTCGTGGACTTGGTCCACTGTAATTTGCGTAGTACCCGACTGATGAAGTCGTAGTACCTATTGAAGAGGTAGAAGGAAAGGAAAACATAGAGATTAGGTTCCCCCCACCCCTCAATACGCGGGAATGTCTCCATTGCCGCTGCCTTGAGATTGGTTTCATGTGACGTAAGTTAGTACGTGGTGATTTAATTGGATATAAGGAATCGATATCTGGTGTCCATATTGCTTAGTGATTTCAGCAAATATTTTTGGTTTAAATGTATGTTTACAGTATTTAGCTCACCTGATAGGTGAGTTACTGATGGTCAAACATGTTTGATGACATACGGTTTGCAATTGTTAATAAATTGTCACCTAATATCGATGTTCTCCGCCCAAGTGGTTTGGTATATGCCACCACTGATGTTGTTATCTTATAAACGAACATGCAAATTTGGTGGATTACTGAGCAAATGCTTCACTAGAATTAAGTAAGTTAATATATAATATGTTTAAGTCAATTCATATTGGCATTAAGTATTGCAAGCTCAGTAACACATCAGGACACATAAGATGTTACTCAAAACAGGTGGAAGTGTACAACCATAATCCTTCCTGCCGATAATCCCATGATAACACTACAGATTAATCCATTTGCCCCCATATTACAGGTATGGAGATAGTTTTGAACACTAGTATCTCAGATCATAGGAAAGGTACAAAGTTCAGTAGCTGGTAATGCTGCTATATCCCAATTACTTTGCCACGTAGTTGATTGGTGGTTAATGCACCATGACTGATAGTCTTAATGAATACCAGATAACAACGTTGTGGATGGTCAACGTAAATATCTGGATATATATTTTGTGCACCGTTCCCAGAGGCACTGCAATACTGGGTCGATGCGTGGAGTGGACGGAGCAAGTCCCTATTCCATCTCCCTGTTCCAAAATTCAATTTAATATATGGTCCCTAGATAAGGGACGTATCAGATTATTAAACTGATAAGAACAGATACTACACTTGATCTTAGCCAAAAGGCCGAGAAGCGATGCAGCTAAAGCTGTATCCAAGGATAGTTTGTCGTTAATATATAGACATGCCATAACGGAATGTTTCTAAGTGTCAGGGCTAGTTGATTCTGGATAACTTTGACTTAAATGCCGCACGCTCATCATGGTTACTCCATCCAGGTAATTGCGGTATATCCGAAACTTATATGAGAAGGTACTGATAGTGTGCATCTTCAAGGTCGATGTCTACCATAAAGTATCCTTGGATCCATGGTAGTAGTTACAAATCCCATGAATGGGTATACCTGGTGAAATACTCAAGTGGTTTATCAACGATGGTGCGACATTCACCATCGTGGGAGGGTAGACCACTTGGGGTGCTTGCTGAATTGGTGGCAAGATATTAATTCTATTCCCCTTGTATTTATTTTTTGGTATATAACTACCAAGAGTGATAGCTTCCTAACCAGGCGTGATTCATCCACCCCTTGTTAGTACAACCCTTAACCTTTATGTGATGGTAGGAACCATACTTATCTGTCTTCATTGTTGTTTTCTTTGGTTTCTGGTTCCTTGTTCTTGTAGGGACGATGTTTGTTGGGGGGTGGCGCATTTTCCCCTGGGGCCTGCTCTGGGCCGTGGCCTAAAATGCTACGGGTTTGGCATGCAGGCCCCGAGCTTTCACCAGTACCATGAGGTAGACGCCCCTGGTGGACACGTAGAGGTACTGCTGTCTGGTTTAGTGTGGTGCTCATTCCAGACTCTGCCCTCTTGTGCCGAATAGTTTGAACATTTCGTCCAGTTTTTTAGGACTGGTTTGGTAAGTGCCAGGTAGCAGGATCTGTGCTTGTGAGGTCGGCGTTCTCATAGTCCTGTTAATTTCATAGATTGAGGGCAGGTTTGTGAGTTCATTTCAGAAGTTATGAGGTATACCGTTGAACAGTAGGGTCAGGTGTTTTGCCATACTACCCTGCCCTTCTGGAATGAGCAGGTGGACATGATAGCCGACGTCAGGGTACCAAATGCATTTTTAAAATATTTAGGCTAAATGCGCTGCTCAATGTATCCCCCAATAATGGCGGGCACTTTGAGTAAATGCAATTTAGGGGAGGCGTGATAAAACCAACGCCTCATGGCTACCTGTCTTGGAGAGGTTTTTTGGAAAAGACAGGTAGTAAGCTGGCCATCAGTTGAGACTGAAAAGCCATCTCGCTAGTGGTGGAGCCACATAGCGG
Source organism: Amblyraja radiata (assembly GCF_010909765.2). NCBI lineage: Eukaryota > Metazoa > Chordata > Chondrichthyes > Rajiformes > Rajidae > Amblyraja > Amblyraja radiata. Next base: position 49,822,482 of record NC_045960.1, on the reverse strand, counting down.
CCACACCCAGCAACTCTTCCTGATCCTGTACCTCAAGCATATTCCCGATATTGTTCAGCCAGTGACCCCTCTTCATGACCAGCCCAGCCACTGGTCACCCCAAAGCTAACCACACTAAGGAGGAAGCGATGGGCAGTGCCTAGGCACTGTGGAGGGTATGCCTGAACCCTCCAGCGAGACTGCCCCTCACGTAGCGTGTCTCGCAGGAGCTCCTGCTCCAGGAGCCGCTCCAGCAGCTCAGGCGGCTGTCTCTCTCCCATGCGGGTGGAGAGACGTCCCCTCCGACAAGTCGGAAGCCACCGGCCGGATGCCTCTTCGGATGGCTGAACAGCCAGCCCGCAGCTCAGGCACTAGCGGGACTGGCCTCGGCGCGGTGTGGGGATAGCGGAACGCCCGGTAAATGTTCCTACCGCCTTCTTCTGGAGCTTTTGTGCCTTGTAGTAGCGAGAGCGCCCCTCAAGCAGCGCGTCTCGCAGGCACCTGCACCGAGAGCCGCTCCAGCGGCTCAGGCGGCTCTCTCTCCCCCCGTGCGGGTGGAGAGACGTCCCGTCCCAAATCGGGAACACCTGCCGGATGCCTCTTCGGGTGGCTATACATCCAGCCCGCTATCGGGCTGGCCTCGGCACGGTGTCGGGGAATAGCGGAACACCGGGTCGCTCCTACCGCCTGTTGCTGCCCCCCGACGGGAAACGTTCCTCCTCGAACGGGGGACAGTTTTGTTCCAGAGCCTTTTTCTCTGCCTGTAAAACACAAACAGAAAAAGGGGCTCCCCTGTAAAAGAAACCCGACCTCAGGATACTCACCTGACGGTCCGTTTCTCTGTAGCGGGAGCGCATAATCCCGCTGCCTCTGTTGCACTGCTGGCGTAATGCCGCGCCTGCGCACTGAGCGGGTTCTTCACGTAGTCACTCATGTGACTCCGAAGTAAAATCATGGATAATCTATTTTACCCACTCAACCCCATTCTCCTGTCTTCTTGTCATAATCTTTGATGCCCTAACTAATCGAGAACCTATCAATCTTCTCTTAAAAAATACTCAATGACTTGGCCTCCTCTTCCATCTGTGGCAATGAATTGCACAGATTCACTACCTTCTGGCTAAAGAAATTTCTTCTCAGACCACCCCTTGCACTACCATATACTTTTTTCTCATTGTGTTTTAGCTCATGTCTTATTTTTGCAGTCTTTTGTTTTTCATTACCTTGCGTAATTTACAGTATGTGTCATTTATGTTGTGTGTGTGTGTTGTTTAAGTCTAGATGCGTCTGTGCTGCTGCTGCAAGCAAGGTTTTGATTATACCTGTATCTCACTATACTTTTACATATGACAATAAACTTGACGAAGACTAATAATAATAATCATTCTGCAAACTAATAATGGGACATTCTCAAGTGTTCTCTCCAAGCTGTGCAGGAAAAAGCTTGGGAATAGTTTGTCAATCTACAATTTGAACAAAGGGCATGAATGTACTGAAGAGATCACCAGGAGAAAATTGGAGAAACAAAAAAATATTGATGCATGTGCCACAAATGTAAATACATTGACAAATTATAGGTTGTTTTTGAAAGTGAACTCAAGTTTTATGTTTGGCATTTTATTTTCAATATTACGGTGAAAGTAGTACAACTTTTGTTGTGAATTTGGTGTGAAAGGATTAGTTGAAAGTGTAATTGGGTTTTGAGATGGTACAGGCCATCTTAAGACAACAAGTCAAATAACAATTCCTCCCAAAATTAACATGTAATGCTCTAATGTAAACTTAAGTAAACTAATGACATTCTGGTTTTACTGACATTCCATAAAAATACAAATATTATTATTAAAAAACATTTTCATTAAATGCCTGTTTATTGGTTATGGAGAAGAAGCAAAAGGCAAATGTGGTGCTTGCTTTAGTTATTGTCATGCAGTAAAGTGTGTTGTATGCACTGTGGTTGGGATCTGTGAAGGTTATGATCCCAGCTGGCTGATAGCAACTTGGGTTAAGGTCACCATTTGTGGAGAAATGAGTCGCATATAGATGTGAAGACAAAGCAGGAATATAAGATTCTGCCACATAGATGCTTTCTGCAGTTAAGGTAGAAGCCATGATTGGGTGCATTCCTGGCCAACAGGCATGAATTCATATCTGACAGATATTTAATTGCATCCACTCAGTGGAAATAATCAACACATTAAATCAATTGTAGGAACAGGATACAAGGGAGTGATATCCTTCAAATTTCCTTCGCTCCATAGATCTGCTGCACCCGCTGAGTTTCTCCAGCATTTTTGTGTACCTTCGATCTTTCAGCATCTGCAGTTCCTTCTTGAATACAAGGGAGTGATGTTTGTTTCTTTCTGCGGGGAGCAAAGCCAGAAAGTATCAGAATGAAATTCAGAAATATTGCATTAACTCCTATTGTGTGATAAAGAAGGAAATAATTCTTAACATTTTCCAGAATGTTTAAGAAGAGCAATAAATAATAGAAGGGTGGCAAGTGACACAGCTGGTAGGTAGAGCTGCTGCGTCATAGTGCCAGAGCCTCGGGTGCTGTCTGGGTGGAGTGTACATATTCCCCCTGTGACTGCGTGGGGTTTCACTGGATGCCCTGATTTAATCCAACATCCCAAAGATGTGCGGGTTTGTAGGTGGATTGGCTCCTGTAAAGTGTAGGAAGGAGCTGCAGATGCTGGTTTAAACCAAAGATAGTCACAAATGCTGGAGTAACTCAGCGGGACAGGCAGCATCTCTGGAGAAAAGGAATGGGTAACGTTTCAGGTCGAAACCCTTCTTTAGACCTGATGCTGCCTGTCCCGCTAAGTTACTTCAGCATTTTGTATCTATCTTTGGCTTCTGTAAAATTGCCCTTAATGTGTAGGGAGTGGATTAGGAAGTGTACAAAACAGAACTAGTGTGAACAGGTGATCATTTTAGAGAGCAAAATAAAAAATGGACAAACCCATGAAATTAACATGCCAGATAGAATATAAACAGTAACATAAAAAATGATGACATGATTAACATGGAATGGATGGAATGTCAAAATGCACTTAAAAGTTTATTTACAGAGCTAGAGAGGTTGTTCAACAGTAACTCCCTATTGGTACATTTTTTAAATATTTTTTTAAATTACACCCCAAACAGCATGAACTTGGTGGGCTGAAGAGTCTGTTTCCATGGTGTACCCTAAACGGAACTAAAACTAAGAATCTGTGCGTGAGGTTGCATGACATCATTAATTTGTAAAACAGACAATCTAATTCTAATTGATGATTATGTAAACCTGGAAGATGCATTCATCCTGTTCCTTTGCAAACATATTGCTGCTTTCTTATCTCGTGCCTTCAACAAATGAATGATTTGACAAATAGCCCGACTTTTACTGCTTCACTGTGAAAACATTAAAAAAATTAAGCTGTTGGTTGGGGTGTCGAGTTAAAATCTATTAACCATGTACTAATATAAAGTTACTGTTGATCAACCTCTCTAACTCAAAAGATTGCCTAAGTGCAATCTGACATTCCTTCCACGTCTGAAGAAGGGTCTCGACCCGAAACGTCACTCATTCCTTCTCTCCAGAAATGCTGCCTGAACCGCTGAGTTACCCAGCTTTTGTGTCTATTTTCAGTTTAAACCAGCATCTGCAGTTCCTTCTTATACATTCCCTCCATGTTATTCATGTCATAATTTTTATTGTGCAGTTTGATATCTTATCTCGCATGTTATATCGCAGGTGTCCATTTTTTACTTTGCTCCCTATAAAATGATTAACAAATCAATTATTATAATTCATGCTTCTCACTTATTCTCATTAATTCATTCTTCATTCTGCTTGACAAATTCAATATAGAAACATAGAAACATAGAAAATAGGAGCAGGAGTAGGCCATTTGCCCCTTTGAGCCAACACCACCATTCAATATGATCATGGCTGATTATCCAAACTCAGTACCCCGGTTCCTGCTTTCTCCCCATATCCCTTGATTCTGTTAGCCCTAAGAGCTATATCTAACTTTTATGCTTGATAACATTGTTCTATATCATAGAGAATATCTTACTTTTCTAAGTAATGGAACCAGTCTGTATATCATATCAGAATTGGAGGAACCAATGCCACGAGAATGATTTGAACTTTATAGTTAGCCTTCTTTGAGGCCATTAGTGAGCACAGTCCCTTTACAACTAACCACATCCTCTAGGACACTGTCCCTTTACCATTGATCATGCAATGTTGGCCATTATAAATTAGAGTTAAGATTACTTCAAATTATATATCAGGGATTGCAGCAAATCATGTAGAGAAAAACATTGCAAGATACATTTTTTTAATTTCATTCGGTAACTTTGAAGAGGTCCTCTACAAGAATGGAATGCACACAGTGTATACCATTGTCTGCAGTTCACCCTCCAAATACCACATTAGAAACATAGAAAAATAGGTGCTGGAGTAGGCCATTTGGCCCTTTGAGCCAGCACCCCCATTCAATATGATCATGGCTGATCATCTAAAATCAGTACCCCGTTCCTGCTTTTTCCCCCATATCCCTTGATTCCTTTAGCCCTAAGAACTAAATCTAACTGCCTCTTGAAAACATCCAGTGAATTGGCCTCCACTGCCTTCTGAGAATTCAACAGTTGCACAACTCTCTGGGAGAATGTTTTTCCTCATCTCAGTCCTAAATGGCCTACTCCTTATTCTTAAACTATGGCCCCTGGTTCTGGACTCCCCCAACATCGGATCATTTTCCCTACATCTAGCCTGTCCAATCCTTTAAGAATTTTATATGTTTCTATACGATCTCCTCTCATCCTTCTAAATTCCAGTGACTATTCAAATTCAGTCTGATCTCTCAAATCAGTGAAGCAATCAAAAGTTCTGCTGACAGTAACAATACAATGCATTGTTGCAGCTTTATTAAAGTATGGTTAGACTACATTTTAAGTCCTGTGTGCAGTTTTGATGGCCCAATTGCTGGAAGGATGTGAAGGCTTTGTAGACACTCGGTCTACCTGGATGCCGCCTGGATTAGAGGGTATTTGCCTTCAGGAGAGGTTGGATAAACTTCGATTGTTTCCTCTGAAGCACCAGAGGCTGCGGGGAGAACTAATAGAAGCTTACAAAAGTTTGAGAGGTATCGATAGCGTAGACATTCAGAATTTTTTTTCCCAGGGTGTAAATGTCAAAATCAGCAGGTTATAGCTGGAAATCAGAGAAGGAAAGCTGAAAGGGGATATGTTGGGCACCTTTTTTTACATCAAGAGTGGTAGGTGCCTGGATTGAACTATGAGGGGTGGTGGTGGAAGCTTATATAATTGTGGCATTTAAGAGACTTTCAGATAGGCACATGAATATGCAGGGAAAGGAGGGATGTGGATCACGCTCAGGCAGAATGAATTTAATTTCATCATGGTCAGCAAATATATCATGGGCTAAAGGACCTGTTCATGTGTTGTCCTGTTTTATGTTTTATTCCTCAATAATCTGTCCCCCAAAGCTCAGTTTGGGTTTCATCGGCATCCGATCACAGGCTTGATCCAAATGCTGATAAAAGAGCTGAATTCCAGGTATAAATGACATGAAGGCAGCATTGACCAACTGTGGTATCAAAGAGCCCTGATAGAACTGTTTGGGGTCATATCTAGAATGAAGAGTCAAGAGAGAATCAAGAGTGTTTTATTGTCATATGTCCCAGATAGAACAATGAAATTCTTACTGGCTGCAGCACAACAGAATATGTAAACATAGTACACTGTAAACAATATAATAACGAAGAGGAAAAAAAAGTTCAGTGTGTATATATGAATGGATAAGTTTATTTGCCAAGTATATTCACATACAAGGAGCTTGCCTTGGTGCTCCACCCGCAAGTGACAACATGACATACAGTGACAGTTAGGAATGGCACATAAAACATTAAACATTAATAATAAAACATTATCGATTAAACATGTGAATTAAATAAAATACCAGAGACAAAAGGAGGCCACAGATTTTTGGTTATTGAGTAGAGCTACTACTCGTGGGGAACAAAGCTGTTTTTATGTCTGGCTGTGGCAGCTTTGACAGTCCGGAGTTGCCTTCCAGAGGGAAGTGATTCAAAGAGTTTGTGGCCAGGGTGAGAGGGGTCAGAGATGATCTTACTCGCTCGCTTCCTGGCCCTTGCAGTGTACAGTTCGTCAATGGAGGGAAGGTTGCAGCCAATAACCTTCTCATCGGACGATTCTCAGCAGCCTCCGGATGTTGTGCTTGGTGGCACATACTCACAAGTGTACACACACACACACACACACACAAGTGTACACACACACACACACACACACACACACACACACACACACACACACACACACACACACTCACAAGTGTACACACACACACACAAAACAATAGTAGTGCAATAATAATAATAATAGTATATTGAAGTTCAGAGCTTATTTGAGGTTGTAGTGTTTAATAGCATGATGGCTGTAGGGAAGAAGCAGTTCCTGAACCAGGACGTTATAGTTTTCAGGCCCCTGTACCTTCTTCCCGATGGCAAGGGTGAAATGAGTGTGTGGCCAGAATGGTGTGGGACTCTGATGTTGCTGGCTGCCTTTTTGAGGCAGCGACTCCGATAAATCCCTTCCATGGTGGGGAGGTCAGAGCCGGTGATGGACTGGGCAGTGTTCACAACTTTTTGCAGGTGTACAATATGCTCTCTATTGTACACCTGTAGAAGTTCAAGAGAATCCTCTCTAACATACTGAATCTCCGTAATTTAAAGTATTTGACTCTGTTTATATCTTTGATATAAATAGGATAGGATTGTGGGTCCTCATCCTACCTCTTCCAAAGTCCACAATCAATTCATTGGTTTTACTGATATTGAGAGCCAGGTTTGTTGTGCTGGCACCATTTGGCCAATCGGTCGATCTCACTTCTATTCTCTGACTCATCACCATCTGTAATTCCTCCAACAAAGGTGGTGTCGTCGGTAAACTTGAAGGTGGAGTTCACATATGTGTCTGGCTACACAGTCATGAGTATAGGGGCTGAGCACGCAGCCTTGAGGTGCTCCATTACTGATTGTTAATAAGGACAGGGTTGTGCCTGGTGAATTGCAGGAGAAAAAACACCATCTGACAGAATTTTGACCAGCATCTAAACTCGTAAATTCTCAGAGTTATTTTGCTATGGTTACATAAGAAGATTGAAATGAGATTTGCTGGGTACAGGATATGGCAATGTAATTCAGCACACAGAGCTCACAAAGCTTGTTGATGACTGACCATCCAATGGCCCAAAACACTCACAATGTAATGAAAAAGAACATAGCTCTTGGTGCTTAGTGCAATATAAATGAACTGTTAGTACATCATTGTATTTATAGAATGCTGGCATCCACAAGCGAAACATTAACACTGTCTATACACATGAAGAAAAAAAAGTGATTATCCCTTTTCAAAGCACATGTAATGTCCTCACAACATCTTAAAGCACTTAATACCATATTTTCTCAGGTGCTGCACTACAAGATGTGGCAAGGCATGAAACATAGCAGTTATATTGTTCACACAAGCACTCACAAACATTAATGTGAAAATGAACATATAATCTATTTTATCAAAGATCTTCAAGGGGTAAATATTAACTCTGGACACTGGAAACAATGCACTTCCAATGGTGCCATGGATCATTTATGCCAACCTGAGGGAAAACAGAATGTGAAGGAAGGAACTGCCGATGCTGGTTTAAACCGAAGATAGACACAAAAATCTGGAGTAACTCAGTGGGACAGGCAGCATGTCTGGAGACAAGAAATGGGTGACGTTTCAGGTCGAGACCCTTTATCATCGTTACTTTTTTGCATATCTTTCACTCATTGTTCTTTATCTCTCTATATTATCGCCTATATCTCTCGTTTCCCTTGTCCTTAACCAATCTGAAGAAGGGTCTCGACCCGAAACATCACCCATTCCTTCTCTACTGAGATGCTGTCTGTCCCGCTGAGTTACTCCAGCTTTTTGTATCAATCTGGGGGAAAACAGGCTCCGTTTAACATTTCATTTGGAAGTCTAACAAGTCTAGTCATGCAGAATTTAAACATAATATTTTCACTCAGATTAGAGGTGCCAGGAGAGCCATGAATGAAGCTCATTGTTCATAGCTCTTTGTAACAACAGAAATAAAATGTCACATCTTGTCGCTAATTTCAAAACAATGGCATTAAATATGGCTTTGCAAGGAAAAAAAGCAACATTGCTTGCAGTGGAATTTCAACAGATTAAATAAAATAAATATCGTATTGATATTTCTAAAAGCTTGAGTTTTTCTCACATTGAAATCCACAGGAAAAATAAACAGGTAATTTAGTACTGTTCCCAACATCTTGCAAGAGAGAGTTAAATATAGCTCTTAGTGCTAATGGAATCGAGGGATATGGGGAGAAAGCAAGAATGGGGTACTGATTTTGGATGATCAGCCATGATCATATTGAATGGTGGTGTTGGCTCAAAGGGCCAAATGGCCTACTCCTGCATATATTTTCTATATTACTATGTTTCTATATATTTAAGAATAGCACTGTATTTTACGAGAATAATTTATTCATCTATGATTTAATAACAGAATCAAGAACAGTTAGCTATATTTTTATCTAACATTTTTAAAGTGATTGCATATACAAGCTTTTGTGCTCGCTAATCTTTAGACGTCCATTATAATTAAAATGCCACCTTTTCTCCTCAAGAAGCCTCTGCTCCCTCTTGTGGCAAAATGTAATATAAAATCATTTGATAAATGCTTTTCTGAAAACAAAATGACAATTTGTCGATTTCTAAATTAGGTTCAGCAAGGAGATCTATGCAATAACTGGTGCAGTACATCACATGAAATATGAATGTGTGTGCAGTTTTACTGCCACATTTTGCCGATCTATAATGTAGGGGAAGTGCAGAAATAAAGACATTTCCATTAAGAATCGGAGCTCCTGTGGTCCATCCTTCTTTGTAAAGAGAACATTCAGAATAATTGTTTGGGAGGAACGTCAAACAACAAAAGGAAAATGAATGGATTATTCAATCGAGCTTAAATATAACATAAATCCCCATACTGGTTCATTTCAAGTACAGCCAAAAAGTAACATGGGAAACTATGACCATTACGATGACTCACCGAAGCCAATTGAGTAACTCCCAATTAATGAGTTTGCATGGGATTGCATTGTATTAAACCTAAAACTTCTATTGGCAAACCAATGCTGATTCAAAATAATTGGTATGTGATTAAAAATAAGCGTCGGCTTCCAGGCAATATTAACAAAAATATAATTAGTGTTGTTATTGCATGGTTCAAGTTCAAGTTCGTGAGTTTATTGTCATGTGTCCCTGATAGGACAATGAAATTCTTGCTTTGCTTCAGCACAACAGAACATAGTAGGCATTTACTACAAAACAGATCAGTGTGTCCATACCTTCTATATTATCTCTGATCTTGACCGCTTTTAGCCGACTGTGCTGCGATTTCCGAGAGAACGCCGCCACCTACGGCCGTCATTTTTGGCCACCTCGCTCAGAGCCCCCCTCCGCCGTATGAGTGCGGAGGATTTATTCCGTCGATGAAAAATGAGAGAGACATTAATGTTTTTACAAAATTCCTCATTCTCTCCGCTGCCCCTGCTGGCGGCAGGGGAAGGGACTATAAAACCAGGAAGTGTCGTGCCTCACTCAGTCTCTGCCAGACCCAGGCAGCGAGAGGGTCTGGCAGAGACTGAGCTGCGAATAACTCTGAACGCACGTCTACTCCACGGTGAGTCCCCTCGATGCGGCTGTAAAGCGGCTGCAGCCCTTTTTAATAAGTTTTTGTTCACAAAATGAATTTTGGTTGTCGGGTGTCTGCAGCCCAATTGTTTGCCTCGCCTTTTTTAACAAGTTTTTGTTCACAAAATAATTTTTTGTTGTCGGGTGTCTGCAGCCCAATTGTTTGCCTTGTCTTTTTTAACAAGTTTGTGTTCACAAAATAAATTTTGGTTGTTGGGTGGCTGCAGCCCAATTGTTTGCCTTGGCTTGGCTTTTAAAATCGTTGCAACAGTTGGATGCCTGCCCTAGCATCCATACGGCCCACAATGTCTATACTAGCCCTCTGGAAACCAGTACCTTCGGCCCGCAACACCCATACTAGCGCAACAGACAGCCCTCCCCACTGGCGAGCAGTATTGGAATTGGTGGAGAGGTGGAATATTGCGTTGGTGACCAGCCCTCCCGTGTGATGCTGAGACCCAACGGGTCCCACTTAGTCTAGTACCATTATGTAAATATATACACACATGAATAAATAAACTGATAAAGTGCAAATAACAGATAATGGGTTATTAATGTTCAGAGTTTTGTCCGAGCCAGGTTTAATAGCCTGATGGCTGTGGGGAAGTAGCTATTCCTGAACCTGGTCGTTGCAGTTTCTGTGGGTCTGCACACAACCCAGTTGGGATTGAGTTTCTGACTCGTTTCAGGCTAGTATCTCACTACTAATTAAGTTCAAAACGAGCTTGATCCCGACAGCTTCAACTTGGATTAATCTTTAATGGCATGTAGATGCTTGTGATGATGGGGAAACCTATGCCTCTGGCGGACAAGACAATAATACAAGCAGTCAGGACATTTTCGACAGAACATCCTTAGAAATCTGTCATCATATTTGATGACATGCTGATTCTTTTTTTTAATTCTATGAAAGTAGAGGCACTGACACACCTTCTTCATGATGACATCAATGTGCTGGGATGGGAACAGGTCACCCAAGATGTTAACACCTAGTAATTTGAATCTACCAATTATCTCTACCACCAACCCACCAACAGAAACTGCACATGGTCTCCCAATTTCCTCTTTCTGAAGTCAACAATAAGTTATTTTCCCATTTAAAAATGATTTATCAATTAATAGTTATTTACATGGAGTGATTTAACAATCAGAAACTCGTGAGAGTGAAGAGCAAGATCTGAACATATTACGTAGGAAGAAACTGCAGATGCTGGTTCACACCGAAGATAGACACGAAATGTTGGAGTAACTCAGTGGGACAGGCAGCATCTCTGGATAGAAGAAATGGGTGACGTTTTGCATTGAGACCCTATTTCAGACAAGATGCTGCCTGTCCCACTGAGTTATTCCAGTATTTTGTGATATCGTTGGCTTCTGTAAAATTGCCCTTAATGTGTTGGGAGTGGATTATAAAGTGGAACTAACAATGGTTTATTCTACATTTTCCTTGATCTGCATCTCTTTGGATCTCTTACACTTCCTTATCTCTGTAACTCCCTCTCACCTGACGCTCAGTCTGTAGAAAGGTCTCGACCAGAAATGTCACCCATTCCTTCTTTCCAGAGATGCTGCCCGTCCCGCTGAGCTACTCCAGCATTTTGCATCCATCTGTACATATTATATTACAGCACTTCAAGACTTTGCTTCTGTTAGTGTCTAATGTATGCAATTATTTTCCAATACTGATATGGTGATGATTTGTGGATACCATTCTATTCCAATATATTCAATTAAATTTAAATTGGTACACTGATTTTCCATAAGTAATTTCGTCCAGTCTGATTAAACAGCAGTGCTTGGAAATAAAGAAAGATGCAAAGAGGAAATTAATAATGGATAATAAAAGAAACAGGTCCCCATACAGTATTTGATATGGCTGATTTGACATACTGCTCATTGTGCCATTGCATTATTGTGAGCATCCTGCATTGTATTTAACAATGATCTAACTAACCTACAGGGCCTGTCCCATTTGGGCCGTCATTTACGAGACAGGCCGGTAGTGCCTGACGCGCGACGGTCGCGCGCGTCATCATGCATCCGCAAACCGTCTGGAGCGCGTGATGTCATTTGAAGATGGACACAAAATGCAGGAGTAACTCAGCGGGACCGGCAGCATCTCTGGAAAGAAGGAATGGATGATGTTTCGGGTCGAGACTCATCTTCAGTCTGAAGAAGGGTCTCGACCCGAAACGTCACCCATTCCTTCTCTCCAGAGATGCTGCCGGTCCAGCTGAGTTACTCCTGCATTTTGTGTCCATCTTCAATTATCTTTGGCCCCACTCTGGGAATAGGAATGGGGGCGGATCCGGATCCGCAACGGCCGCGAGCCCCAGGCCGAGTTCGGCGATCGTTTGCCTGCTTCTGCTGCTGTTGGAGGTGAGTCATTGAGCCGCGCCAGGGTCTTCGGCCTGTCCCACTTTGGCCGTCAGTTACACGACAGGCCGGAGGCGCACGAAGATTTTGTTCAGTACGAAGTCCACACTCCTCTACGCCATTCCACACTCCTCCACACCACTCCATGCGTTCGTCCCGCGCTACCCACGCGCTACCCACGCACTACCCACACGCTACCCACACGCTAGCAGGTCACGTTAATGGTGAATGACAGCCAAGTGGGACAGGCCCTGTAGTCTGTTTGCTGATGGTTGCCCAAGTGGCAATAAGGGTTGACAATGAGTTAGTAATGAGTTAGGAAATAGAAGTGAGGCTGAAAACTGGATCTGGTTTGGCTCTGATAGGTAAATAAAAAATGATATTTTTAAAAATATGATATTTCAAATAAAGAGATATTAAAAACACACAGATATAAAGTTCTATAGATAAATGCTTTTTAGTGGGTATGTCCATCTTTGTTCTCCACTATCGATGCTACAACAGTGCCGTGAATTTGTTTTAAATAATATAGAGGTGCCACTGTGCTATCTTATTTGCCTTCTGTTTGTCCAAGTAGTTGAGAATTCGGCTGAAAATAGCATTTAGGATCATTGGAGAATGGGGAGAAAAAATTGAAAAGAAGTGGCTGATAAACACCATCAAGTTGGTTGATTTAAAAAAAAAAAAGAACATTTTGACATTTCAAGACAATAGACAATAGACAATAGGTGCAGGAGTAGGCCATTTGGCCCTTCAAGCCAGCACCGTCATTCAATGTGATCATGGCTGATCATCCCCAATCAGTACCCCGTTCCTGCCTTCTCCCCATATCCCATGACTCAGCTATTTTTAAGAGCCCTATCTAGCTCTCTCTTTAAAGCATCCAGAAAACCTACCTACCTCCTGAGGCAGAGAATTCCACAGACCCACCACTCTCTGTGAGAAAAAATGTTTCCTCGTCTCCGTTCTAAATGGCTTACTCCTTATTCTTAAACTGTGGCCCCTGGTTCTGGACTACCCCAACATCGGGAACATGTTTCCTGCCTCTAGTGTGTCCAAGCCCTCAACAATCTTATATGTTTCAAGAGATACCCTCTCATCCTTCTAAACTCCAGAGTATACAAGCCCAGCTGCTCCATTCTCTCAGCATATGATAATCCCACCATACCGAGAATTAACCTTGTAAACCTACGCTGCACTCCCTCAATAGCAAGAATGTCCTTCCTCAAATTAGGGGACCAAAACTGCACACAATACTCCAGGCGTGGTCTCACTAGGGCTCTGTACAACTGCAGAAGTACCTCTTTGCTCCTATATTCGATTCCTCTTGTTATAAAGGCCAACATGCCATTCGTTTTCTTCACTGCCTGCTGTACCTGCATGCTTACTTTCATAGACTGATGTACAAGGACCCCCAGATGCAGTTGTACTTCCCCTTTTCCCTAATTGACGCCATTTAGATAGTAATCTGCCTTCCTGTTTTTGCTATCAAAGTGGATAATCTCACATTTATCCGCATTAAACTTCATCTGCCATGCATCTGCCCACTCCCCCCAACCTGTCCAAGTCACCCTGCATTCTCATAGCCTCCTCCTCACAGTTCACATTGTCACCCAGCTTTGTGTCATCTGCAAATTTGCTAATGTTACTTTGAATCCCTTCATCCAAATCATTGATATATATATTGTAAATAGATGCGGTCCCAGCACTGAGCCTTGCGGTACCCCACTAGTCAATGCCTGCCATTCTGAAAGGGACCCGTTAATCCCTACTCTTTGTTTCCTGTCTGCCAACCACTTCTCTATCCATGTCAGCACTCTACCCCCAATACCATGTGTCCTAATTTTTGCCCACTAATCTCCTATGTGGGACCTTATCAAATGTTTTTTGCAAGTCCAGGTACACTACATCCACTGACTCTCCCTTGTCCATTTTCCTAGTTACATCTTCAAAAAATTCCAGCAGATTAGTCAAGATTAGTAGAAAGACATGATGCCATTTTTTGGCAACCACACATCCTCCTCGTTAGCCATCATTACAGGGCACCTGATGGCTGTGTGCTCAGTTCCCTACACAATTGACTCTAACCCAAGACTATGTAGCCAGACACATTTCAAATCCACCTTTAAATTAGCTGGCGACATCACCATTGTTGGGTGATTTACAGGTAATGAGGAGTATAGGAGAGAGAACGATTGTCTGATTGAATGATGCCACAACGATTTTACATAGATTATATTACTCGAAAACTAGACTGAATAAAATGTTTCCAAATGTCTCTCGCATCTGTGACAAATGTGCATCTCAAATGGCCACTATAACACACTCTTTTGTCTCCTGTACAAAACGCCATAAATTCAGGAATGAAATTTTTGGAACTTTTACAAAACCATTTAACACAAAACTGAACCCCGATATAGAATTGATTATCTTCGGATCAATGGAAGACGGATGTAAACTAACTACGTCTCAAAAATCTCTTCTTAACTTTGGCTTAATAACGGCAAAAAAACTCATACCTGTACTTAAATTTTGGAAAAATGCAGCCACACCAACGCTCAAAATGTGGATAGCAAATATGTCTGAAATGTTACATCTTGAAGAAATGAGACTCCTCCTGTTAGGCAAAACAGACCAATTCTTAATGATTTGGTCTTCTTTTATCGACTTTTTTACAAGCATATGGTGCAAAACAACATTAGAAATTTAATGTTTCAGAACCGGGTGAAGGGTGGATAAAGATATTAAATAGGTATATCTCTCTCAATCTCTTTATTTTTATTTCCTTTCTGTCTCTCTATGTCTTTTTTTTTTTTTTTTTCTCTTTTTTCTACTCCTACTACCTTTTCTTTGGGTTTTCTTTACTATCTCACGAACCAACACTACGGCTTAGGATATTATTTTCTCCTCTATCTTGACTACTCTCATTTTCTTTTCTGTTCTATTCTGCTAAATTTGATAAAAGAAGTTGTATATGAACTGTATTATCTCATTTTGTATTAGATACTTATGTACTACATTATTGTACTTCTAATAATTTTTTTTTTTTAAAGAATGGTGCCACAACAACAACCATGCTCTCAACTTTAGTAAGACCAAGGATCTGATTGTTTACTTTAGAAGAGGCACCAAAGATCCACAAAACTATCTTCGTCGACAGGTTGGCTGTGGAGAGAGTCAACAACTTCAAGTTCCTCGATGTTCATATTGCCGAGGACCTGTCTTGGACCCAGCACAACGATGCAATCATAAAGAAAGACCATCAACACCAATACTTCCTTGGAAGATTGAAGAGATTTGGTATGTCACCGAATACTCAATTGAATTTCCATAGGTGTACAGTAGAGAAAACAAAAAGTGGTGGACACTGCCCGGTCCATCATAGATACTGACCTTCCCACCGTCGAACAGATCTAACGGTTTATCTGGATGGTTCTTTATTATCACGTGAAGAATCAAAAAGCTATGTAGCCTACTATTATGTTATTCACAAGTACCTGAAACAAAACATCTGAAAATATTAGCAATTTTAGAAAGAGGCACTGTACAAATGTACAAATTCAGAGGTAATGAGGCATGAGATATACTGTAGATTAGATAACAGTTAAGACTCTGCATGTGGTTTTTCAGTTCCTTTTTTATAAAGCATATATTAAAGGTATAAATAGCATAAACCATCCCTTAAAATTGTACTGGAGAGGGGAACTGAGATACTGGGAATTTGCCAGTGACCTAGGGAAGGAAAATAACAGATATGATGGAAGTTTTAAAATTATATGGGTAGATGGAATATATCTTTTGGTTTGGGAGCCAGGGATGAAATAGTATCAAATTAAAATTATCAGAGAGTGAGGAAAAAGTTTTGGAGAATTTTTTTCACATGTTTTACTGTTGAACATGAAATCTTTTGCAATGGGGGAACAGCAGAGATAATGAAAGTGCCTTAAGCTGAGAAAGGTGAAGTGCTGAGGGAAATGAATGGGCCCTGTCAGAAGTACCACATCACGTCCCTCCATTCTGTAGATTCCCATAACTCTATAACAGATGGTGATAGATAAGTATTTGTGGATCTACTGGGGCCTTATTAAATGACACTAGCATTGACAGAATAAATTATGTTTAAATATTCTCATGGCAGTAAATTAAGGGTAAGATAACCCAAGGGAAAGAATGCAGATGCATTTGCAAGTGTAGTCGGACAAATTAGTTATTGGGGAGATAATTGGTTGATGCAGCTCAATGTGGAGAAAATATAGTAATAAGGAAAGCAAATTACTCAAAAAATGAATAAACAAATTGGAACACACATTTTATGCATTGTGGGAATTAAAGTATTAGAGTAAGGAAGGGCTGTTGGATTTGTACACAAATGGATAGATATCAAGGGTAGTTCTTGGCACCATTCTAGAAAACACATTGAAAGCCTGAATTATTTTTTTGGTCAAATGTTCAGTTGAATGGTGAGAGGAGTGAAAGCTTGAATGGTATTTTCTGAAAAACAGATGCTTTGATTGTAAAATAAGTTTTGGAAGTTACCTACTGAAAACTCCTGCTGCTGAATTCAATGGACATTGTGAATAAAAATAAAAGGAATCTTGATTTAAGTCATCCTGGAGGTTGCACATACAATAGCTTTTGTTCCTTGGGTGATTATCAACGCAATATTATCTGGCAATATGGCAGGTGCTGCTTATTGTCAAACTATGTAACATGTAAAGGAGACTGGACATAAGAGGGTCCAAGTAAAATCTTGCACACTTCCAAAAATCTAATCAAGTTTCATTCTTAGAGCATAAGGTTTGCTCAATTTGTGTCTGCAGATTGGGTAGGCTTTCTCCTTTCATATTAGGCTCTCTTTATCCACAAATCAGAGATAAAAAGCCCAAGAGCTAAAGGAATTATTGAGCCTGTCACTCTCTTACTGCTCCAGGTATCTTGCTTGGAACAGCCAAACCTTCTGCCCTTTGTATAACCCAAAGTAGCCAGAGATTGTGAAGGAAGGAAGAAGGATCTCGACCCGAAACGTCACCTATTCCTTTTCTCCAGAGATGCTGTCTGACCCACTGCGTTACTCCAACCTTTTGTGTCTATTTTTGATTTAAACCAGCATCTGCAGTTCCTTCCTATAAGTAGTGTGAACAGGTGATCATTTTAGTGTAGTGTATTGGCTCATTCAGTTTGGCTACCAGATTTTCAGTGTGTCAGAGAATCTGCTATGTTGGAAGGAAGCAGTGCTGAAGAAATGGATTTCCACAAACCATTATTTTAAGTTAACTCTCTATGACTACGCTAGACTAATCCTCTGGAATTTTTTGAAGATGTAACTAGGAAAATGGACAAGGGAGAGCCAGTGGATGTAGTGTACCTGGACTTTCAGAAAGCATTTGATAAGGTCCAACAAAGGAGATTAGTGGGCAAAATTATGGCATATAGTATTGGGGGTAGAGTGCTGACATGGATAGAGAAGTAGTTGGCAGACAGGAAAAAAAGAGTAGGGATTAACGGGTCCCTTTCAGAATGGCAGGTAGTGACTAGTGGGGTACCGCAAGGCTCGGTGCTGGGACCACAGCTATTTACAATATACATCAATGACTTGGATGAAGGGATTCAAAGTAACATTAGCAAATTTGCAGATGACACAAAGCTGGATGGCAGTGTGAACTGTGAGGAGGATGCTATGAGAATGCAGGGTGACTTGGACAGGGTGGGGGAGTGGGCAGATGAAGTGGCAGATGAAGTTCAATGCGGATAAATGTGAGGTTATCCACATTGGTAGCAAAAACAGGAAGGCAGATTACTATCTAAATGTCGTCAAGTTGGGAAAAGGGGAGGTACAACAGGATCTGAGGGTCCTTGTACATAGGTCTATGAAAGTAAGCATGCAGGTACAGCAGGCAGTGAAGAAAGCGAATGGCATGTCGGTCTTTATAACAAGAGGAATCGAATATAGGAGCAAAGAGGTACTTCTGCAGTTGTACAGAGCCCTAGTGAGACCACACCTGGAGTATTGTGTGCAGTTTTTGTCCCCTAATTTGAGGAAGGACATTCTTGCTATTGAGGGAGTGCAGCGTAGGTTTACAAGGTTAATTCCCGGGATGGCGGGACTGTCATATGCTGAGCGAATGGAGCAGCTGGGCTTGTACACTCTGGAATTTAGAAGGATGAGAGGATATCTCATTGAAACATATAAGATTGTTAAGGGTTTGGACACGCTAGAGGCAGGTAACATGTTCCCGATGTTGGGGGAGTCCAGAACCAGGGGCCACGTTTTAAGAATAAGGAGTAAGCCATTTAGAACGGAGACGAGAAAACACTTTTTCTCACAGAGATTGTTGATTTTGGAATTCTCTGCCTCAGAGGACGATGGGGGCGGGTTCTCTGGATGCTTTCAAGAGAGAGCTAGCTAGGACTCTTAAAAATAGAAGGGTCAGGGGATATGGGGTGAAGGCAGGAACGGGGTACTGATTGGGGATGATTAGCTGGCTCGAAGGGCCGAATGGCCTACTCCTGCACCTATTGTCTATTGTCTATTGAAATGAACAATGAAAACTTCTGCCAATGGAAAAAAAAATCATATTGTATTGATGAGATTAACAAATCTGAAATTTCAGAATAGAGAAAATCAAGATATTGCAACACTAATAAGCTGTTCTGTGATTCCAGTTTATTTAATGAAGCCTAGTTTCTAATTACTTTATCTTATGCTCCTGATCAATGTCAATTCCTTAAGTGAAACAAATCTTCATGTATTAAACATGTATTTTCTTTCTGCTGACTGGTTAGCACACAACAAAAGCTTTTCGCTCAACCTCGGTACACATGACAATAAGCTAAACTGAAACTGAGCATGATATCTGATCTATCCAGTTTTAATTAATTAACCTACAGATATGGTGTACTGTGTACTGAGAACCTTTTATTTATTTCTGTTTTATCTGAAAATGACAAAAGTATAAAGCCACCTGTGTAGGTTAGTAGAATTTAGACAAATGTATTGATGGATTTAGTTATAAGCCATCAGGTATACCAAAGTATCACATAACTTACACGAATAGCCTAGAATTGGTTCAGCAGAGAAACTCTTTGGAACATTTTTCTTACAGCGTTTGATAAATGACATGAGTTAGAATGAGAAACAGACTAGTCTTATGACAACTTTCATAAATGTGATGTTATATTTGGGCTATATGAGTTCCAGTTCAACTACATCTGCTGCTAGTAACCAACACTACTGTTATGATATATGTCACGTAATATTTCCTATAACATCTTTGACATAAATATACAGGT
This sequence comes from Amblyraja radiata, assembly GCF_010909765.2. Taxonomy (NCBI): domain Eukaryota; kingdom Metazoa; phylum Chordata; class Chondrichthyes; order Rajiformes; family Rajidae; genus Amblyraja; species Amblyraja radiata. The sequence continues at coordinate 49,803,033 of NC_045960.1, read as the reverse complement.
TGAAAGTGGAATGCTTCTTACAGATTGTAATGTCAGCTGATAATGTTGGACCTTTTCCAATTCTGACATATATCTCCATTAATGGCTCCGCATTTGGATAGATTGGTATGCCTACTGCATTGTCTGTCAATTCACAAAATGGTAATGTTTCAAATAAGCTTCCAGCTCTCAAGCAACTTTTGACAATTAGAACTGACGTATAGCAAATATTTTAAAATAGTTATTTCTCTTTTAATACACTTACAATCTAATGCCAGTCTAATTTATGTGTGGTCACCAGCAACGCTTCAAAAAAGTAAGGCTACCCAGAGATGAAACTGCAAAAATCCTATTTATTAAAAGCTGAGTTTATCATGATTATTCTTCCTTGAAATAAACTACAGAAAATCTTCACATTTTGTCTTAATTTGTTTCTGTCAACTGAAGAATATTGTTCCTCAGAGATACAAAGATGTCTCATATTCTTCCAAGTAATTTCAGTGGTTTGGCATTGTCTGTCAATTGCTATTAATGAACTCATCTGTCCCATTAAGAGCAGGTTTTAATTATCTTCTCTTGTCTCAAATGTTCTAGGGAACTCCAGGCTTGTAAAATGCTAATACAGATGTCTTCCCAGCCCATTGATTTTGGTATTAGCATTGGTTATATCATTGTCAAATGCAGGAACTACAGTGAAAATCTTTATAGGGCTTTCTAGTCAAATCATTCCATACATGAGTACAACAGGCCATACACAAGTACAACATGCATTGCAAAAGGAATGAATAACCAGAGTGCAGAATGTAGTTAAACAGTGTTATATTGCTTCAGCTCCAGAGAAAGTGCAGGTTAAAAAAGTGCAAGGGCTGCAATGAGGTAGGCTGGGAGATTCGGCCGAGACACTTAACTTATGAGAGTTCCATTCAGTAGTTTGAAAACAGTGAAGGAAAAGCTGTTTTTGAATTTGGTGGTATGTGCTTTCATGCTTTTATATATTCTGCGTGTCAGAAGGGGGATACGTGGGAGTGATGGGGATGTATGTGTTCCTTGATTATGTTGGCTGCTTTTCCAAGGTATCCTGATACAGATAGAGTTGATCGGGGTGGGATCCTGGGTGGGGAGGAGATTGGTTTGGGTTGGGCTGTAATTTCTTGCAGCCTTGGTCCATCCATAACTGTTATAGTATGCTATCTGATCTATTGCTGTGGGATGCTATATTTTCACAAATGCCACCATGTGCATTCACCTATCTTTTTGCAGGAAAAGCAGACCAGCTTTATAGGAAAATTAGGCTAGTTGCAGATCAACAACCTGGTTCATAATAAATATTAACTTCTATGGAGCAGTTCAATAAATTCCCATCTGCTCCTTAGAAGACATAATAAAACAACATTTGTGACCCTGCCTGTCTGTCCTGAGCCAAATTGGAAGTATAAAGATGGAGTTAAAGAGGAAATGAGTACAGGAAAAGTTACAAAAGGAAGGAAAGTTTGAGAAAGGATAAGATAGTAAGGTCAGGGCCAATTGTGAGCAGTGTGAGAGGGGACGTGAATACCAAAGTCAAAGTGTTGTGTATGAATGTGCGAAGTATCAGAAATAAAGTGGACGAACTTGGGGCTCAGTTAGAAATTGGCAAATATGATGTTGTGGGAATTACAGAGACATGACTGCAAGAGGGCCGGGGCTGGGAACTGAATATTCAAGGGTATACCTCCTGTTGAAAAGACAGACAGGAGGGCAAAGGGGGTGCGGTGGCTCTGTTGGTGAGGAATAAAATTCAGTCCCTTGAAGGGGTGACATTGAAACAGGAGATGTGGAGTCAGTGTGGATAGAACTAAGAAACTAAGGATGAAAAGACCCTTATGGTACTTATCTACAGGCCCCCAAACAGTAGCCTGGATATAGGGTGCAAGTTGAAGAGTTAAAATTGGCATGTCGTAAAGGTAATGCTACGGTTGTTATGGGAGATTTCAACATGCAGGTAGACTGGGAAAATCAGGTTGGTACTGGACCGCAAGAAAGGGAGTTTGTGGAATGCCTCCATGATGGATTCTTAGAGCAGCTGGTAATGGAGCCGACCAGAGAGAAGGCAATTCTGGATTTAGTGCTGTGTAATGAGCCGGATTTGATAAGGGAACTTGAGGTTAATGAGCCATTAGGAGGTAGTGACCATAATATGGTAAGCTTTAAACTACAATTTGAGAGGGAGAAGGGTAAATCAGAGGTGTCAGTGTTACAGTTGAACAAAGGGGACTATGGAGCCATGATGGAGGAGCTGGCCAAAGTTGACTGGAAAGATACCCTAGCAGGGATGTCAGTGGAACAACAATGGCAGGTATTTCTGGGAATAATACAGAAGGTGCAGGATCAATTCATTCCAAAGAGGAAGAAAGATTCCAAGGGGAGTAAGGGGTGACCATGGCTGACAAGGGACGTCAGGGACAGTATAAAAATAAAAGAGAAGAAGTACAACGTAGCAAAGATGAACAGGAAGCAAGAGGATTGGGTAATGTTTAAAGAGCAACAGAAGATAACTAAAAAGGCAATACTGGGAGAAAAGATGAGGTAAGCTAGCCAAGAATATAAAGGAGGATAGTAAAAGCTTCTTTGGGTATGTGAAGATGGAAAAATTAGTTTAGTCCAAAGTTGGACCCTTGAAGACTGAAAAAGGTGAATTTATTATGGGGAACAAGGAAATGGTAGATGAGTTGAACAGGTACTTTGGATCTGTCTTCACTAAGGAGGACACAAACAATCTTCCTGATGTACTAGTGGCCAGAGGATCTGGGGTGACGGAGGACCTGAAGGAAATCCACATTAGGCAGGAAATGGTGTTGGGTAGACTGATGGGACTGATGGCTGATAAATCCCCAGGGCCTGATGGTCTGCATCCCAGGGTACTTAGGGAATTGGCTCTAGAAATCGTGGATGCATTAGGTGATCATTTACCAATGTTCTATAGATCAGTTCCTGTGGATTGGAGGGTAGCTAGTGTTATTCCACTTTTTAAGAAAGGTGGGTGAGAGAAAACAGGGAATTATAGACCAGTTAGCCTGACCGGTGATGGGGAAGATGCTGGAGTCAATCATTAAAGGATGTACAGAAAGGATGGGTTGCACTTGAACCCGAGGGGGACCAATATCCTGGCGGGGAAATTTGCAAAGGCCACTGGGGAGACTTTAAACTAGAATGGTTGGGGCGAGGGACTCAAATAGAGAAAGCTAGTAGACTGAATGGGAGGCAGGAAGCAGAAAAGGGAAGCATTCGGACACAAGAGGAGAAAGAAAAGAAAGGAAATAAACAGAGAATAAGAGACGGGGGGTTTCTTAAATGTGTATATTTTAATGCTAGGAGCATTGTAAGAAAGGTGGATGAGCTTAGAGTCTGGATAGACACCTGGAAGTATGATGTTGTGGCGATCAGTGAAACATGGTTGCAGGAGGGCTGTGATTGGAAACTAAATATTCCAGGATTTCGTTGCTTCAGGTGTGATAGAATTGGAGGGGCAAGAGGTGGAGGTGTTGCATTGCTAGTCAGGGAAGATATTACAGCAGTGCTTTGGCAGGATAGATTGGAGGGCTCATCTAGGGAGGCTATTTGGGTGGAACTGAGAAGTGGGAAAGGTGTAGCAACACTTATAGGGGTGTATTATAGACCGCCAAATGGGGAACGATAATTGGAAGAGCAAATATGTAAGGAGATAGCAGATATTAGTAGTAAGCACAAGGTAGTGATTGTGGGAGATTTCAACTTTCCACACATAGACTGGGAAACACATTCTGTAAATGGGCTGGATGGTTTGGAGTTTGTAAAATGTGTGCAGGATAGTTTTTTGCAGCAATACATAGAGGTACCTACTAGAGGAGGGGCAGTGCTGGACCTCCTGTTAGGAAATGAGACGGGACAGGTGGCAGAGGTATGCGTTGGGGAGCATTTCGGGTCCAGTGATCACAATACCATTAATTTCAATATAATTATGGAGAAGGTCAGAACTGGACCTAGGGTTGATATTTTTGATTGGAGAAAGGCTAACTTTGATGAGATGCGAGATGATTTAAAAGGAGTGAACTGGGACATTTTGTTTTATGGGAAAGATGTAGAAGAGAAATGGAGGACATTTAAAGGGGAAATTTTAAGAGTACAGAATCTTTATGTTCCTGTTCGGTTGAAAGGAAACAGTAAATATTGGAAAGAGCACTGGTTTTCAAGGGAAATTGGACATCTTGTTCGGTAAAAGAGGGAGATCTACAATAATTATAGGCAGCATGAAGTAAATGAGGTGCTTGAGGAGTATAAGGAATGTAAAAAGAATCTTAAGAAAGAAATTAGAAAAGCTAAAAGAAGATATGAGGTTGCTTTGGCAAGTAAGGTGAAAGTAAATCCAAAGGGTTTCTACAGCTATATTAATAGCAAAAGGATAACGAGGGATAAAATTGGTCCATTGGAGAGACAGAGTGGACAGCTATCTGCAGAGCCAAAAGAGATGGGGGAGATATTGAACAATTTCTTTTCTTCGGTATTCACCAAGGAGAAGGATATTGAATTATGTGAGGTAAGGGAAACTAGTAGAGTAGCTATGGATACTATGAGTTTCAAAGTAAAAGAAGTACTGACACTTTTGAAAAATATATAAGTGGATAAGTCTCCAGGTCCTGACAGGATATTCCCTAGGACATTGAGGGAAGTTAGTGTAGAAATAGCCGGGGCTATGACAGAAATATTTCAAATGTCATTAGAAACGGGAATAGTCCCCGAGGATTGGCGTACTGCGCATGTTGTTCCATTGTTTAAAAAGGGTTCTAAGAGTAAACCTAGCAATTATAGACCTGTTAGTTTGACTTCAGTGGTGGGCAAATTAATGGAAAATATACTTAGAGATAATATATATAAGCATCTGGATAAACAGGGTCTGATTAGGAACAGTCAACATGGATTTGTGCCTGGAAGGTCATGTTTGACTAATATTCTTGAATTTTTTGAAGAGGTTACTAGGGAAATTGACGAGGGTAAAGCAGTGGATGTTGTCTATATGGACTTTAGTAAGGCCTTTGACAAGGTTCCTCATGGAAGTTTGGTTAAGAAGGTTCAACTGTTGGGTATAAATGCAGGAATAGCAAGATGGATTCAACAGTGGCTAAATGGGAGAAGCCAGAGGGTAATGGTGGATGGCTGTTTGTCGGGTTGGAGGCAGGTGACTAGTGGGGTGCCTCAGGGATCTGTGTTGGGTCCTTTGTTGTTTGTCATGGACATCAATGATCTGGATGAAGGGGTGGTAAATTGGATTAGTAAGTATGCAGATGATACCAAGATAGAGGGTGTTGTGGATAATGAAGAGGATTTCCAAAGACTACAGAGTGATTTAGGCCATTTGGAAAAATGGGCTGAAAGATGGCAGATGGAGTTTAATGCTGATAAATGTGAGGTGCTACACCTTGGCAGGACAAATCAAAATAGGACGTACATGGTAAATGGTAGGGAATTGAAGAATACAGTTGAACAGAGGGATCTGGGAATAACCGTGCATAGTTCCTTGAAGGTGGAATCTCATATAGATAGGGTGGTAAAGAAAGCTTTTGGTATGCTAGCCTTTATAAATCAGAGCATCGAGTATAGAAGCTGGGATGTAATGTTAAAATTGTACAAGGCATTGGTGAGACCAAATCTGGAGTATGGTGTACAATTTTGGTCGCCCAATTACAGGAAGGATGTCTACAAAATAGAGAGAGTACAGAGGAGATTTACTAGAATGTTGCCTGGGTTTCAACAACTAAGTTACAGAGATAGGTTGAATAAGTTAGGTCTTTATTCTCTGGAGCACAGAAGGTTAAGGGGGGACTTGATAGAGGTCTTTAAAACGACGAGAGGGATAGACAGAGTTGATGTGGACAAGCTTTTCCCTTTGAGAATAGGGAAGATTCAAAAAAGAGGACATGACTTCAGAATTAAGGGACAGAAGTTTAGGGGTAACATGAGGGGGAACTTCTTTACTCAGAGAGTGGTAGCGGTGTGGAATGAGCTTCCAGTGGAAGTGGTGGCGGCAGGTTCGTTGGTATCATTTAAAAATAAATTGGATTGGCATATGGATGAGAAGGGAATGGAGGGTTATGGTATGAGTGCAGGCAGGTGGGACTAAGGGAAAAATGTTGTTCGGCACGGATTTGTAGGGCCGAGATGGCCTGTTTCCGTGCTGTAATTGTTATATGGTTATATGGTTATATGGTTAAAGATGAAATAGAGGCACATTTGGATAGCAGTAACAGGATCGGTCCGTGTCAGCATAGATTTACGAAGGGGAAATTATGTTTGACTAATCCTCTGGATTTTTTGAATCTGTAGCTAGGAAAATGGACAAGGGAGAGCCAGTAGATGTAGTGTACCTGGACTTTCGGAAAGCATTTGATAAGGTCCTACATAGGAGATTAGTGGGCAAAATTAAGACACATGGTATTGGGGGTAGAGTGCTGACATGGATAGAAAATTGGTTGGCAGACAGGAAACAAAGAGTAGGGATTAACGGGTCCCTTTCAGAATGGCAGGCAGTGACTAGTGAGGTACCGCAAGGGTCTGTGCTGGGACCGCAGCTATTTACAATATACATCAATGATTTGGATGAAGGGATTCAAAGTAACATTAGCAAATTTGCAGATGACACAAAACTGGGTGGCAGTGTGAACTATGAGGAAGATGCTATGAGAATGCAGGGTGACTTGGACAGGTTGGGTGAGTGGGCAGATGCATGGCAGATGCAGTTTAATGTGGATAAATGTGAGGTTATCCACTGTGGTAGGAAAAACAGGAAGGCAGATTATTATCTAAATGGTGTCAGGTTGGGAAAAGGGGAAGAACAATGGGTTCTGGAGGTCCTTGTTCATCAGTCAATGAAAGTAAGCATGCAGGTGCACCAGGCAGTGAAGAAAGCAAATGGCATGTTAGCCTTCATAACAAGAGGAATCGAATATAGGAGCAAAGAGGTCCGTCTGCAGTTGTACAGGGCCCTAGTGAGATCACACGTGCAGTAGTATGTGCAGTTTTGGTCCTCTAATTTGAGGAAGGGCATTCTTGCTATTAAGGGAGTGCAGCGTTGGTTTACAAGGTTAATTCCCGGGATGGCGGGACTGTCATATGGTGAGGGAATGGAGCAGCTGGGCTTGTATACTCTGGAGTTTAGGATGAGAGGGGATCTTATTGAAACATATAAGATTATTAAGGGTTTGGACACACTAGAGGCAGGAAACATGTTCTGGATGTTGGGGGATGCTAGAACCAGGGGCCACAGTTTAAGAATAAGGGGTAAGCCATTTAGAACGGAGATGACGAAACACTTTTTCACACAGAGTTGTGAGTCTGTGGAATTCTCTGCCTCAGAGGGCGGTGGAGGCAGGTTCTCTGGATACTTTCAAGAGAGAGCTAGATAGGGCTCTTAAGGATAGTGGAGTCAGGAGATACGGGGAGAAGTCAGGAACGGGGTTCTGATTGGGGATGATCAGCCATGATCATGTTGAATGGTGGTGCTGGCTCGAAGGGCTGAATGGTCTACTCCTGCACCTCCTGCACCTATTGTCTATTGTCTATTGTCTATTATCTAATCTCACTGATGGTAAAGATTGAGGCTCAGACAGGAAGGCTCTGCAGAGGGTAGTGAGGGGAGCAGAGAGGATCATTGGTGTCTCCCTACCCTCGGTACAAGAACTGTTCCAGAGCCGCTGCCTGAAAAAAGCTCTGAGAATAGCTAAGGACAAACTGCACCCCCTCCACACACATCTGGATCCCCTGCCATCAGACAAGAGATACCGTAGCATCAAAGCCCGGACTACCAGACTCCTAAACAGCTTCCTGCCACAGGCTGTGAGGCGGCTAAACTGTCACTCCACCTGATTCTGCGGCTTTGCACTGACATTTTAATAACTCTGGCACTGGCCACTCAAATCAGCTGCTCTGGACATTTTAATGACTGTTTTTACTGTATTTTAATGTTGCTGTTTTACCTGCTTTTAACTATTTATACTGTTTCACCAGGGACTGGATTGTTTTTACTGTTATTATGTGTGATATGTTTAAGTTTTATGTGCGATGCTCCGCTATTCCCTGGGAAACATCTTCTCATTTTGCACTGTACAATTGTTGCTTTGTAAGATGACAATAAAGATTGATGTGATTTGATTTGATTTGATTTTACTGGAACAATTCACTTTTAGTTTTGCTTGGCAAATGCCAATGTGTTTAACCAGGTCCCTCTAAGCCAAGGGTTCCCAACCTGGGTTGAATTTACCCCCAGGGGGTAAATGTTGCTACCCAGGGGATAAATTTGTTGATTCTGGATTTGTACATTTTTTCTCTTTGACTGACTGTGTTTGGTTCTGATATCTGTTCATCATTAGTTGTTCATAAATAAGTGAAATAACATTGTTATGTGTTATTAATGTTGCCAGGGGTAAATGGGATGAAAAAGCTTGGGAACCCCTGCTCTTAGCCTACTTAAGGGGTGGAATATATGAATGGATGGGGAATAGTGTTTATTGCATGTCATGACACCACTACTGATTGATTTGGCAATAAAATGTCTAGCATACAGTAAGATGGTTGTGGAGACTGGAGGGCCACCATGTCAGCTGCAATGTATCTGCAAAGTCGCTCCTCAGGACTAGACCAAACTACTTCCATTCAACAACAATCCTTCCATGTTGGAGGTGGAGGTGTTTGCTTATAATTGCACAATGTTCAATCGTATCTTTAATTTATCAGAAATTGGAATAGTCAATGGCTTCATACAGAAAGACCTGCTTGATCAGATAATTAGCAAGTAAAATTCATGCAGCACAATGCTAGGCAACATCAATCCCAAACAAGAAATGTCTCCTTGACAGTTAATACCATCACCATCACCAAAACCCCACCATCTACACCTTGGGGCCTCACTAAACTTATTAAGCTTTACCATCATTATTTAAATGATGATAGATTGAAAAGTGGTGTTTAGGAGAGCCTGGATGTTCCTTGAGCTTATCACTGGAAGTTTGCATGCAGGTGCAGGAAGCAATCAAAGCAGTAAACGATATGCTGTCCTTTGTTACAAGATGTTTGAGCTCAAGGGTAGAGATTTCTTAACCCCATTATAAACGGCTCTGGTAACTATGGATTATTGTGTACAAGTCTGGTTATCTTAGCTACGGAAAGACACTCTTGTAATAGAGGGAGAAAAATGAAAATACAGCCATGATTTTTTTTTAATGTTGGATATATCAGAGACTGGTCCAATATTCTCCAAAATGTAGAAGAATTAGGTGATCTCATTGAAACATACAAAAATAAGGAATCAGTCATTCTGGATAGAGAGAAATTCGTGGTTGTATAGTGATTTCTGTTAGATATAAATTGGAGTCTTTTTGAGATGGGCGTGAACTTTTTGTAGAAATTTTAACTTTATTAAAAGAATTACAATATGAAAAAGACCCAGTCTGAAGAAGGGTCCCGACCCGAAATATCACCTATCCATGTCTTCCAGAGAGCTGCCGACCTAGCTGAGTTACTCCAGCACTTTGTGTTTTTACAATATGAAAATGTTTGTCACTGTTAAAAGGTGGTCCACAGAAGTAGCCATTGTTGTGAATGTATATTTGCATATATTTCTATTTTCAATATTAGACCTTTTTCAAAAGACAAAAGGAAGTATTTGTCATACTTCAATGTTTCAGATAAATAAAATATACATGAAATTGTGGTTTATTCAAACATTGTCTTTATTTTTTTTTAAAACAGCCACTGGCTTGGGCGGCATGGTGGCACAGCGGTAGAAGTGCTTCCTTACAGCGCCAGAGACCCCGGGTTCGATCCTAACTACAGGTATTTAGCAGTGTGGAGTTTATACGTTCTCCCCATGACCTGCGTGGATTTTCTCCGAGATCTTCGGTTTCCTCCTACACTCCAAATACGTACAGGTTTGTAGGTTAATTTTTTTGGTATAAATGTAAATCGGCGCTAATGTGTGCAGGATAGTGTTAATGTGCAGGGATCACTGGTTGGTGCAGACTCAGATAACCGAAGGGCCTGGTTCTGTGCTGTATCTCTTGACTAGACTAAAAAAACCTCCGGCCCACACTCCCTCCCTGGCGGCTTCCAGGCTGGACCTACTGCTGCCACCGCTGGCCCACACAACTTCCTTGGTCATTTAATGTGGATAAATACAAGATTCAAGTTACAAGATACATTTATTTGTCACATGTGCCAGTTAGCGCAGTGAAATGTGATCACCATACAGCCATACAATAAAATAAAGAACACAATACACGATAGAGTTCAACATTAAACATCCCCACACAGCAGAATGAAACGTTTCCCACTGTGAGGGAAGGCACCAAAGTCAGTCATCTTCCTCTGATGTTCACCCGTGGTCGGGGCCTCTGGAGCCCTCCGCAGTCGCCGTTACGGGCAGCCCGCTGCTCAGGCCCGCTCGCCGGGATGTTGGAACTCCAACGTCGGAACGGGAGGCCAACCTCAGCGGCTTGGACCTCCAAATCGGCCGCTTCCCACCACAGTCCGTGGCTCCCGACATCCCCAGGCCGCGCCGGGCGGATATTCACGCTGGCGGCCCTCGGCAAAGGGCCCCAGGGACTCCGCGATGTCAGTCAGCGCCGCGCGCGCTGGGAGCTCCGTGTACCACAGCCCCGCGATGTCGATGCTGCAGGCCCAGGTAGGTATCTCCTGCTCCGCAGTGAATACAGCGCCGTGTCGCCGCTGCCGAAGCTCTGGTCCAGTCCCCAGTAGGAAAAGCCACTCCGATCCAGTGGTAGGCCGCGAAGACGGGGGCGAGGACGCAACTTGGAGAAATAGTCGCATCCTCGCCAGTAAGCGACTGGGAAACGGTTTCCCCCTTACCCTACCCCCCTCCCCCACATAGAAAAACTAACGTATCCCCAAAACAAAACTGTTTAGACAGACTAAAATAAAAAAAGAGGGGGAAAAACGGACAGACTGTCGGCAGAAGTGCCATCAATGCAGCGCCCCTAGTGGCAAATGTGAGGTTATCCACTTTGGCGGCAAAAACAGGTAGGCAGATTTTTATCTGAATGGTGTCAAGTTGGGAAAAGGAAAAGTACAATGTGATCTGGGGGTCCTTGTTCATCAGTCACTGAAAGTAAACATGAAGGTACAGCAGGCAGTGAAGAAAGCTAATGGCATGTTGGTCTTCATGACAAGAGGAGTTGAGTATAGGAACAAGGATGTCCTTCTGCAGATGTACAGGGCCCTAGTGAGAAAACATCTGGAGTTTTGTGTGCAGTTTTGGTCTCCAAATTTGAGGAAGGACATTCTTGCTAGTGAGGGAGTGCAGTGTAGATTCACAAGGTTAATTCCCGGGATGGCGGGACTGTCATATGTTGATAGAATGGAGCGGCTGGGCTTGTATACTCTGGAATTTAGAAGGATGAGAGGATATCTTATTCAAACATATAAGATTGTTAAGGGTTTGGACACGCTAGAGGCAGGAAACATGTTCCCAATGTTGGGGGAGTCCAGAACCCCCACGGGCCACAGTTTAAGAATAAGGAGTAAGCCATTTAGAATGGAGACGAGGAAAATCTTTTTCGCCCAGAGAGTTGTGAATCTGTGGAATTCTTTGACTCAGAAGGCAGTGGAGACCATTTCTCTGGATGCTTTCAAGGGAGAGATAGATAGAGCTCTTAAAGATATGTCAAGAAGGCAAGAATGGGGTACTGATTGTGGATGATCAGCAATGATCATATTGAATGGTGGTGCTGGCTCGAAGGGCTGAATGGCCTACTCCTGCACTTATTGTCTATTGTCTTGTTTATAATGTCTCTGCACTATTGTCCTCATGCTGTTCTCTCCTCCTCCCCAACACAATTGCCATCCCTGCTTCCCTATTAATCTGCAGTTTAGATCAACCATAACCAATTGACTTTGTTTTGTCCCTACTCCCTGGTCATGCCTGTAGCTGAACTCTCAAGCCAGTGGAATCTTTAGCATTTATTTCTTATACATAATAAACATTCTGATTAAAAGTCTGATTAAGAAAATTAATTATGTGTCTCTCTCTATAAAAGCTGCTTAACATGCTGAGCAACGGAATCATTTTTTCATAGCAGAGATTTATGATGGACATGCAACATTATTTAGCACAATGACCTACCACTGAAACTTTCATGGGCCATCCAATGATGCCATGCCCCAAAACATTCAGTATTATTTGCATCCTATTGAAAAAACAAAAATGGTATGTTCATCTTGATGAAATGTCAGACAGATATGAACACTCACATAAGCCTGCCTTTGACGTCAATTCTTGAACCAAACAAGCATGATTTGAATTAATTTACAAACGTTTGTCTTTGCCAATGATTGCACTGATGGATACGACTAGAGGAAGAAAGTAAGGCAAGTAGCTCCCCCGCCTGGAATGCAATTTCCAGTCCTGTCCAGATAAAACATCAGTATAAACTTGTGTAGGAAAGAACTGCAGATGCTGGTTTAAATCAAAGGTAGACACAATATGCTGGAGTAACTCAGTGGGACAGGCAACATCTCTGGAGAGAAGGAATGGGTGACGTTTCAGGTCGAGACCCTTCTGCAGAAGACAACTTACACATCACTGTGATTCTCAATAACCTGGATATGAAACACCCCTCACATACCGGCCTCATCAAAAATGATCAAATAGCAAAAACAAGGGGGAACAGTTTAGGAAACTAGTTATGGTCTGTGGAGCTAAGGGGCTCATACTCTGCTGTGGCTTCACCCTATGAAGAGTTGGCATCTGCACTCCACTTGTCGCTTCCTCTTGTTGTAGACTATTTATATCCACTATGTGCAGATCTGCTTCCAATGTACACTTTACACAAACTACATTACACATAGTGAGCAAGAAGGAACTGCAGGTGCTGGTTTAAGCCAAAGATCGACACAAAATGCTGAAGTAACCAAGTGGGTCAGGCAGCATCTCTGAAGAAAAGGATAGGCCACAGTGTTTCTATCACCCATACTTCCCATATTCACAAGTCAACCACGTGGCTTGGCAGAATACAAAGTGCTGGAAGAACTTCGAACAGGCAGCATCTGTGAAAAGAATGTACAGGAGACTTTACGGGTAGGGACCCGTCTGCAGACTGATCTGTTTATCGACTCTGACCGCTGTTCTTTCAACACTTTATGTTTTATTTAAGATTCCAACTTCTGTACTTTCTTGCGTCTCCAGATGGCTTGACAGTCAGTTTATCACCATGACAACCTTGGTCTTCTCATCCTACAAGAGATATGTATTTTGCCCACACATTCAACCCCAGCCCCATGTCCGCAAATTGATACTAGCTGTCTTCTGAATTTTCCATTTCCTCTGAAAAGACTTCCACTGAAATATTAACTCAGATTCTCTTTTCACAGAAGCTGCTTGACCAGTCGTGTTTTCAGCATCGAGGTTTTTTTTTAAAAATTCATAGTAAAACTCAAAACCTGCTTTCGTGCTATTGTTCATTATCGCCAAGGTCAGGGTGAATTTCAGAAGTCCTGCCAGCCTTTGTTGCAGCCATCATTTAAGAAGAGCGGGGCTAGCTTTAAGAAGCACCGGCCATTCTCGACAGTGGCCATCTGTTGGCACGGGCAGACATTTCATAGTACGCATAGCATTTAAATTATGCAACAATCATAGAGCTAGTGTGCGAATAAATGGGCATTCCAATTCCTGCGTCTGCTTTCGAATATCATGCAACTTCGATCCACCCAACAGCAGAATGTTTTCACGCTTACCTTGTGTTATGAAGTTTTAAAATGCATGTAGCAAGTACTAAAATACGCTATCGTGGAAACCATGAGCAACTTAAAAGTGCACTCACGTCGTTTGATTCATCCTCTCCAAGGAAGCTCAGAATAAGACACAATCTGGCATTGTACAGTTCGAGTAATAAGCCATTTCTGGATTCGACCAAGTGTGGCACACATACGGAACTCAATTGTATTTATGCAGGCGTAGACTATCTCCAGATTTGTGACAACACTTACATGGACTGTGTTTTACGAAGATAAGAAAAACACGCAGTGATTCTGTATATCACTGGAACACGGTCAAAGGTTACACAAGGTAACTTAGATGCACCCACGAGTTAAAATCTGAATTAGAATTACACCTTTGACACATTGCACTTCCGAAATTACAACGCTCACGTTTTAATTGTACACTTGTAGCATATAAACCCTCTGCACATAATCAGATTGTATAGCACGATTAAAGTACAATGTAACACCTCTTCCATTATTGTTGATTGTATGATGGTAAAACAAAAATATACTCCGTTACAATATATCCACGAGAGAATATCGCAGGCATATATATGGTCAGGAAGTTACTTGTTACAACGTGCATAAGAATACTCAAGTGAATATGCTTCAGGCTGAATTTTGCGACTCGTCATTTGCCGAATGTATGAATAATATTATATATATAGGTGTTAACGAAACATATCGGTAAAAAACAGGCACAGCGAGCGATCAGTTTTGTCCAATAGACACGCGAAACATCGGATATTGAAGCACAAGATCCGGCAGTGCTATTGAAGCACTGGAGTTAACCAGCTCTCAGACTGTTCCACACCATTTGTTTGCCAGCTCTTATGTAAATTGTCCATGTGTTCTCATCTCCCTCGAGAATTTTCAGAGGCCTATACAATTATTTAGAATTAATTGTACGGATTGATTCCGACCGACTATAAACAAAAACGCAGGAAACGAAGTAACACAAGTGGGAAGTGCTTAGATTTTGCTGAACTACAGTTGAATGCTAATTGTAGCAGGCAAAACGAAGCGAGAACAGCTAAAAAGAATAAAATATGAATTCGAATTGCAGCTTTGACAAACAGAAAGTAATCGAGACTTCGCGAGTGGCTGCGGAAACCATTGACTGATTGGAGTATTTTAAATGACACATGCACGACGAAGGAAGTAAAACGCGGAAGCGAAAGGGCGTTGAGAATTAAGTTTATTTGCTGGTCTTGGAAGGACATCCTGTGATGGGTGGGATGCAACCATCTTCAGACACACACGGACGGACAGACACACACTGACACACACACACTGCCAGATACACAGACACACACACACACTGACACATACACACACACACCGACACATACACACACACACCGCTGTCATCCTACACGGCGGAAGCGCCGCACGTTCACTCCTCCCATTGTACCCAAGACACGCGCATTGGTTGAGCGACATGGCGTTGGAACGCGGGCCCGGAGCTCGCGGCTGGCGGCGCACGATAGGTTGAGGCTCTTGTCCCTCCCGAGGGCGGGCTTCCTCCGTGTCTCCCGGGCTCAGGCTCAGGCTCGGCGTGTGCGCTCGGTTTCAGTACCAGTGCTTTTCTTTTCGCAGCCGCCAGTCGTTGTGTAGACGTCTTTCACTATGGACAGGTGATGCATTCAGCAGTAGCCTGCTCATTCTTCAGTTCAGTTCAGTTTCAGGCAACCCTTCCTCAGATCCGCAAGGAGAAAGCCTCGCACTTGTACTTTCTAGCAACTGACAAAAGTCTCAAACATTGAAAAGTGTTGGGCAGTTTCTCATTTGCAACGACCACAACACAAGAAAGAGAAATGCCACCGCCAACTCTACTGCCTTTTACTACTCCTAGGAAGTCAGGGACCAACAGTTCGGTATTAATCAGCCGGCCCGCCTTTCGACTGACTGAGAAATTCCTTCTGCTCTTAGTTTTCAGTGGTTTTATCACTCTGTGTTTCGGTGCGATTTTCTTTTTACCCGACTCATCCAAGCTGCTGAGCGGGGTGTTTTTCCACTCGCAGCGGGCTTCGATTACAGGCAGCGGACCGAAACTGGACGGCGGCAGGGAGTTGGAGGGGGATAAGTTGACCAAGATCCGTGAGGACCATGAGAAGGCTCTGCGCGAGGCGAAGGACACTCTGCAGAAACTGCCCGAGCAGATAAAGCAGGAAATCAAAGAGGAAAAGCAGAAAGTTGTGCAGGAGTCGGCCAACAAGAAAGAAGCAGCCCCGCGCTTGCCGAATGTCGTCTTCCGCAAACCTGTGGGCGCAACAGGGCGTGAACCGAGCGATCCCCAAACCCGAGAGAGACAAGCCAAGATCAAAGAGGTACATCACTCGGAATTACTCGCCCCCTCTTTCTGTCATGGCCAGTGTAGGGCTCTCTCAACTTCATTCTTCCGAGTCTCCGAGGCACTTTCTGCGATCGTTTCCCCATCAGTGGCCGCGGTGTTGGAGTCAGTCTTGAGTTTGTAAGCTGGTGCGTGGTGTTACAGTCGCGCACTCCACAATGTCAGATGGACAGGAAGAAAGCTGTGAACTCCCGAGGGTTTTAAAGCTGCCACAGATGTATGTAGAATTTTTAAAACGCGCCGCTTGTGTTTATATAACGCAATTTAACGCACAAAGCCGTCGCCCACAAGTCTGCAGCATGGGAAGGGAATGGATCGGATGCAAAAAGCTTCTTCAAATTCTGTCCTTCAAGCCATTTATGGATTTGAAAATATGAGCTCATTTTAATATTCTGGACATTAAAAAAATGCAATAATGCTCGTTATAGAGAGATTTGTCCTTAAAGCAAATATTATGGAGCCAAATAACGCTCCTAGCTGTCAGATTACATGGTAACATGTTATATACTTGCGGAATACACATTTCTCTGATTATTTAAAAAACAAAATAACACATGCAGTAATTATTTCACTCCTGGACACGTTTGAATTAATAGTAAGGCAATTGAGCGCTGATGCTGATTGTTGTTTATTGATCCCTGCGAGAAAATACTTGCCAGTGAATTTGAGGAATGGACTGAGCTTGAATGGGATGTTCTCCCTAGTTGAACTTGCCACTAAGATTGGTAACCAGGGCGACTGAGAGTGTCGCTAAAAGTACATTGGTAAGAGTACAAAGAGGAAAATCATACATTGATAAATATTTCTTTAGTTGAGTCAAAATAAATTTGATGTTTTCTGAAAACACACCATTTGTAGCACAAAGGTGAGAGTAATCTAGACTTTTTATTTCCGATATATATCAATTGTTTTAAATGCAGTTGCATGCTTGGCCACGAACCCATTTGGTTCACGGCTATTGTCAACTACTTAATATCATGGACCGATATTAGCGCAGTTTATGAAGTGGTTTTAAACTTCGTCCCTGTTAGAAAATACCTAGTTCTTGCTTCAGATGCAATCTTCACAGTAACAGTCATTTAGGTATTCTGTCCATAAATCAGTTAAAACAGAAACATTTAGAAACAGCTTTCTTTAAATTTGTTTTGTTGTCACAGGCACAAATGCGCAAAAACACGCGAAAAAACCAAACCAATGCCGAAGTGGGACAGATTTAAGTTTAACGTGCTTTTTTAATGCAGTATTTATTATCTTATCCAAATAATCCGACATACTTTAGTTAGACAAGGAACTACAAATGCTGGTTTACAAAATAGTACAGAGTGCTGGAGTAATTTAGCGGGTCAGGCAACATCTCTGGAGAACATGGATAGGTGACGTTTCGGGTGGAGTCAGAGCTGATCCATTATCCCCTGAGGCTGCCTGAACTGCTGAGTTACTTCAAAACCTCGTCTCGTATTTTTAACTTTAGTTTGAAATGTGAAGCAGAATAAGAAAGAATATTCCAATTTAACTTTATATACCTTGCCCTCCATACAAAGATTTTCCTTATTGGAAGTTAGAAATAATAAAGGAAAAAGAGTTGTAATTTCCTATTGGTTATAAACCAGCTTCCCTCCTAATGAAGCATCTCACTAACTCCAACCCTCTTAATTAGACCCTCAGCTCCTTTAATTTCTCTCCTGAAACTTTTGGTTATTTTTTTCAAAAATACCATCGACCCCCACATCCACTCAAACCTTTTGCTGTAATGCAAACTGACAAATTGTTACATGGGATTGCCCTCCATTCTGAACGCAGACAGTGAGAACAGCTGTCAGAAGATACAGCAGAATATAGATCAGCTGCAGAAAGAGGCAGTGAAATGGCAGGTGCAATTTAACCCGAGCAAGTGTGAATGTATACAATTAATGACAATGAATACAATTAATGACAAGACACTTAACAACATTAATATGCAGTGGGATCTTGGAGTCGAAGTTCATATCTCACGAACAGTGTCAGCATAAATAGATAGGGTGGTAAAGAAGGTGTGTATGTATGCTTGTCTTTATTGCTAGGGCATTGAGTACAAGTGTCAGGATGACATGATGTAGTTCTACAGGATGTCAGTTCAGCTACATTTGGAGTATTGTGTGCACTTCTGGTCACCCCATTACAGGAGAGATGTGGAAGCATTGGAGAGGGTGCAGAGGAGGTTGACCACCAGAATGCTTCCTGGATTAGAGGGTTTCAGCCGCAGGAAGAGGTTGGCTAGATTTGGATTATTTTCTCTTGAACATTGGAGGCCAGGGTAGATTTGACAGAAGAATGTAAAATTATGAGAAGCATGGATAGGGTAGACAGTCGGAGCCTTTTCCCAGGGTGGAAATGTCCAACACTAGAGGGCATAGCTATAATGTGAGAGGGCAAATGTTTAATAGAGATGTGCAGGACAAGTTGGGAGGCACAGTGGCGCAGCGGTGGAGTTGCTGCCTTACAGCATGAGAGTCCTGGGTTCAATCCTGTCTATGGGTGCTGTCTGCACATAGTCTGTACGTTCTCCCTGTGACTGTATGGGTTTTCCCCCTGGTGCTCCGGTTTCCTCCCACATTCCAAAGACATAGGTTCCAAAGAGGTTAATCAGCTTCTTTAAAAATGGAAACATTGCCCCTGGTGTGAAGGATAGTACTGGTGTATGGGGTGATCACTGGTCAGCATGGACTTGGTGGGCCAAAGTGCCTTTTTTCACGCTGTATCTCTAAAGTTATTTTACACAGAGAGCAGTGGGGGGCTGGAATGCTTTGCCAGAGAGGTGCAGGCAGATATGATAGCTGTGTTTACAAGGCTTTTAGATAGGCTTATGGAAGTGAAGGGAATAGAGGGATGTGGATCAGTTACAGCCAAATAAGATCAGTTGAACTAGGCTTAATGTTTGGCACAAACACTGAGCTGAAGGGCCCGTTCTTATGCTGTACTGTTCTGTTATGTTAACAAGTGTGAACAGGTGATTGATGGTCGACGTGTACTTGGTGAGTCAATGGGCCTGTTTCTATGATCTAAACTAAACATCTCTTCACCTCAAACACTCCCTATGGTTGTGAGTTCCTTATTCTCACCACTCTTTGTGTGACAAAGATTCTACTGAACTTATTACTAGACTCGCAGATACCGCAGATACTCGTATAATTTAACAACCTCAACTTTTGCTCTTTTGTAGAGAGACCAAGGGTGTTTCTTCTTTCTTAAAGTGTTTAACCAATTTATGATAGCTTCATTATTGCTTTTTATTTTTGCACACTCCCCAACTTCCTGTGTTCTAATTATAAAACAGTACATACACGTGTAATCTCATACAAGGTTTGAGTGACGTTTAGCAAAACTTGGCAGTTTAAATCCTGGAAATAAAACTCATTGCTTTGATTAGCTTGTGTAGTTTATTAACCCAGAATTGCTGCTTTTGAATTTTCTGCTCATAATTTAAGATTCTTTCGTCCCTCCACCTCATTTTAAATCCTATTTTCCTAATAATATGTGAGCTGCTATATCGTCCGATCAGCTGAGAAGGTTATTGGCTGCAACCTTCCCTCCATTGATGGACTGTACACTGCAAGGGCCAGGAAGCGAGCGGGTAAGATCACCTCTGACCCCTCTCACCCTGGCCACAAACTCTTTGAATCACTTCCCTCTGGAAGGCGACTCTGGAGTGTCAATGCTGTCGCAGCCAGACATAAAAACATTTTTTTTCCCCACGAGTATTAGCTCTACTCAATAACCAAAAATCTGTAGCCTCCTTTTGCTCTGGTATTTTATTTAATTCACATGTTTAATCAATAATGTTTTATTATTAATGTTTAGTGTTTTATGTGTCATTCCTAACTGTCACTGTATGTCACGTTGTCACTTGTGGGCAGAGCACCAAGGCAGGTTCCTTGTATGTAAATACTTGGCCAATAAACTTATTCATTCATTCATTCATTCATTCAACACACTTTTCTTTATTTTAAAATTAATTGGTGAATTACATAAATATTCTGAATTTGATTATCATCTCTGGCTAATTTGTTGCCTCTCTTTTCAGAGTTAGTTATTTCTGATATCCACCTCAGTCAAAAAAAATTGGCGTTTTTCATAAATGTTGCAATTATTTTAGATTCCACCATTTCTTTTAATAATACAAATGTGTGAATGGTAGCTTTTCTGGCATTGATCCTTGAGGGGGTCTTACATCACTGCATTGAGTGTTGTCTTGAAACTTTGTTCTGCTTTGGAGCTACCAACTATCCTTTTTGCAACTTATCTTCAACACTGTACTTTTATTCATTTATTTATTAAATGTCAACTTGCCAAACCTTTTTGGAAATCTTGATAAATTATGCCCACTCTGGTACCCTTGTCTACTCTGTGATGCTATTCGTAAAAGATGGTTTCATTTTGCAATTTGATCTTTTTTTCACTTATTTTTAGATATGCTCATTCATTTCCTATTTTAGCAGAGATCCCATTACTTTTCCTGTTACTGATGGCCAATTAAGAGTATCCTGAACGCATTCTGTCATTCTCCTTAAATGTGGGATTTTTGCTCTCAACCAGTCTACTGGCATTAGAGCCACTTTAAGCAAATCCTATCATTATAGTTACCTTTTATCTTCATCCTCACGGATTTTGTTTCTGATTTATTGATGGTCGTGTCAAATGTTTGGTAGCACCATTTATCTTCTAACTAATTAGTTCAACTTTTTTGACACTTTTATTTTTCACATATTGGTTTCTAAGCATGTTATACCCTGCAACATTTAATTCCAAGACCTGATGTTTTATAGCCATATTTATGCAATCTATACTACATTCAGTCCAAAGTTTTACGAGGTAACGTAAAGATCTATACTAGGCTGGAGGCTTGTGAAATTAAATGGCGACAGGGATGATAGCTTCAGTGGCGATTGGAAGCTCATCAACTTAAAGGATTTACTCTCTAACTCCCTCTCCACAGATGCTGGCTGACTTGTTCAGTGGTTCCTTCAATTTCGATTTTATGTTCTCTCTCGACTTTTGACTTTTCTTGTTTTGTAAGATTTATTTATTTTTCTTTAGAATCTCATGCACTGTCACAATTATTGAGAGTTTGCAACATTTTATATTTATTCCATTCTATTAGAACATGTGTTTGTCTCTGGTAGGGGTACGATCTGCTGCTTCCATTTCAAACAAAACCTTTTTCCTCACCAGTTTTTCAATCAAGTGTTGATTACCCTGAGCTGCCCATTTCTGAACTGGTTTGAATGTGACTTGGGCTAGCCAGATTTTACAGAGGTACAAAATCAACAGATGAATAGATTGGGTAGACGCACAGAGTATCTTGTCCAGAGTCGACCAATTGAGAACCAGAGAACATTGATTTAATGTGAGGGGAGGGAAATTTAATAGGAACCTGAGGGCAACTTTTACACGCAAAGGGTTGTAGGTGTATGGAACGAGCTGCCGGCGGAGGAAGTTGAGGCAGGGCCTATTGCAACGTTTAAGAAACATTTAGACAGGTACTTGGATAAGAGGTTTAGAGGGATATGGGCCAAATGCAAGCAGGTGGGACTAGTGTAGATGGGACATATTGGCCGGTGTCTGCAAGTAGGGGTTAAGGGCCTGTATCCATGCTTTAAGACTCTATAACTCTTTGACTATCTAGAGAATCTCATTCTCAATGTCCTGCCTTTTAACTTGTTTCCTAAAACATTAGCTCAGTAGCAATGCTGAAATGGACCACGTCAATTGAATCCCCCCTCCCCTCAATGATCTAATTTCCCTTCTAGTCAGCTCAGGAAATCTCTTGCATTACATCAGCTTAATAATATATTTGTGTTCCTCATTTGTAGCTGTAGAGCACCACCTGAAAAATCAAATCCCCTATCCCTTTCATATTTATGTTCTGCTATTTTCTGGCTCTAACTATTGTCATTTTTGCCATACTCGCCTCCCATCATGGGCCTTCATTTTGAGCTGCTTTACCATGGCTCCAATTGTGACGGTCATGTCAGAAGTTGTTCGATTGCTCAGTAGTAGTGAGTAGATTCTAGTTAGCTGCCTGGTCAATGCTAGTGACTGAGGGGGCTTTCTTTTCAAGCTGTTCTTCACTTTTGTTCTGTACACCATTTTCTTTCCAGGCCTATGATTGCCTTGAAAGTTGACTGTGTTCGTGATAGGATGCACAGAAACCCCCTTGTATTTTGCTGTCTTTCTCTGCTCCTTTCAAGATACTGCAAGGCTGCATTGTGCCTTTATCCTGCGGAATAATTGTCTTTAGTAAATTTAAATATTTGCACCAAATGTTTCAAAAGTTTTGGTCATGATCTCTAAGGATGCTCACTGGTTTGAGAGTAGTTTTGCAGATTAATCATTTCATTGTTCTGTTTTGGGATATATAAAACACTCTAGACTTGAGATTTTTCAATCACCTGAAAGTGAACAAATTTGTACTTGCTGGAAGGATTTGAGGATGTTGTTTAATATTCTGTGCAGTGTTTGTCATTTGACAATTTCATGGTTTTGCATGCTGTTAGGTGTCAGAACCAAACAGATTGCAGCTGCTTTACATTGACACTAGAAAGATGGAAAAACCTTCAGTTTACAGCAGGTGCATCTTAGAATCCACTTCTTAGAATCTAGTGATACAAGCTGGCTTGAAGCCTTAAAGTAAAATTGTGTATTCTCTGCGAGAAAGAAGTCTCGCATGACAGAGACACAAGCAGGAATCTGGAGCAACACACAATATGCTGGAGAAACTCAGCAAGTTGAGCAACATCTGTGGAGGTAAATGGACAGTTAACATTTGGGGTCAAAACCCTGCATCAGGATAGAGCGGAGAAAGAAAATAGCCAGTGTAAGAGGACTGGGGGAGGGTGATCAGCCAGTAGCTGATTTGTGCACCAAGGACAGGTGAGCAATGATGACCAGCTGAAGCCAGATAAGTGAGGAGAAGCAGTGGAGTTGGGAGATAGAGGCAGGTGGATGATAGATGGAGGGAAGCAAAAAAGTTCAGATGGAAGCAGGTATGGGGAGGAGAGGATAGGATGAATGTGGGAAGAACTAGGGAGTGATAAGATGGGACAAGGCAAAGAACAAGAAAAAGCTATCTGACAAAAGAGGTGGAACTAAAACCCTAGTAAAAGCGATGTCTACAAAGAGTCCCCGTCCATAATGACATTCGTGTTGGGGGTCGTCATGCTCTGAATGCAATGTACAAGCAGTTTATGGGACGGTTAAATGAATATCATCAAAAGTTTATGCATACAATGCCAAAGACATTAATGTTCATAATTTCTTAAGTCATAGGATCAAAAGTGGGCCATTTGGCCCATCCAGTGTTTCCCACCATTCACTCATGGCTGGTCTAGGTTTTCCTCTCAACCCCATTCTCTTGCCTTCTCCCTGTAACCTTTGACATGCTTAATAATCAAGAACCTGTGGACCTCCACTTTAAAAACACCCAATGACTTGGCTTCCACAGCAGTCTGAGTCAATGAATTTCACAGATTCAACACGGTTTGGCCAAAGAAATTACTCCTCATCTCCTTCTAAAGGTATGTCTTTTTATTCTGAGGCTGTGCCCTTTGAAACATCCACTCCATATTCACTCTATCTGGGCCTTTCACTATTCGGTAAGTTTCAATGAGATTCTCCCTCATCCTAAACTCCAGTGAGTACAGACCCAGAGGCATCAAGCGTTCATGGCTTGTTAACCCAATCATCCCTGAGAACATTCTCATAAACCTCATCTGGACCCTCCCTAATGTGATAATTAGTTTTGAATTTTAGGATCATCTGTGTTTTTTTTGCCTGAAGCAAATTTCAAGTGTGAGTGTCAATGGGCTTTACATATCCTCATTAAGTTCCTCTTGTATTTGCAGGTTGTCCAGAACTGAAGCCCCAAGTATATTTTTACCAATGATATTTTCATCATAAGAATAGAAGGTGTTTTGGAGGGTGGTTGTTTGGACTCGTGTTAAAAATTTCTTACAACTGAAATCTATTTATTTTAATTCAATGAAAAACATTCAGGTTTTCAGCTTCTGATTTTCAGTGTGATTGAAACTCTGAAATTGTCCAAATGTTTATGAAAGGTCATCAAGAAATCTGAAGCAAAATCAAGTTTCTTTCCCACATTGTGGAAATGTATGCTAAATTAGTTTTTTCACGTATAAAGTTGATATGAATATTGTGATTTGTTCAAAAGCAGTTTTATTTGGGTCTTATTCTAAACTACAATGAGATACACTGCTTCATATATTTCTAATTAGTTAAATGGACTCCAGAAGATTTTGTCTATGTTGATAGCATAACAAACATAAAATCCTGTCTGTTTAATTGCATCATGTTCCAGGTATGCAGGGTCAGCTGCTTCTGGTGATAACGTGATTACTGACTTTGCACCATAAGAGCAAAGGTTATTTCTGAACTCGGAACTGGAAATTTGTCAATAGATGACAAACTATTTATAATTGATGAATTAACACATTTACTGGATGTGTTATGGATTCATCGTCATTCAATGTGGAAAAGTACCCTTTGGCCCAACTTGTCCGCACTGACCAACATGTCCCACCTGTACTAGTCCCAGCTGCCTGTGTTTGCCCCATATCCCTCCAAACCTATCCTATCCATGTACCTGTCTAATTGTTTCATAAATGTGGCAATAGTTCCTGCCTCAACTTCCTTCTCTGGAAGCTTGCTCCATAAACCCATCACCTTGCAATACTAACTTTTTATAGTTTGAACTTTTGCCTCTGAAAAATATACCGTAAGCATCTTTCAGCTGGAATTATGAGCTGAGAAACACAGTTGATCCACGGACTAATGCCTTGAGTTTTCGACGTTTGGGTTAGAAATACCTGGAAATTAAAATTTAGAAAGAATGGCACTGATTGGGAATTGTAACTTCCCATAGTTATGTTAGATTTGAATTTAAGAACATTAAAAAATTTGGTTTTGTGATGTGTTATGTCAGATTTAAATTGAGCAAGCATGGTGATCTGATATCCTAGTACACCAATGGCTATTGTTAATTTTTCTTGTGTTTTGCCATTATCTTTGGCTTTGTGTCATTTTCTGTGAGACTGACTTTATGGGCCTGTCCCACTTCGGCGACTTTTTGAGCGACTGCAGGAAACTATGCAGTCGCCACATGTTCGCGGGTAGTTGCCGGGGAGTCACCTTCAATGTCGTGTGGAGTTCCCGCATTCTGGGAACTAGTTCACACCGGCTGGTGAAGGAAGTGATGTGTTTGTGTGTATGTGTGTGTGTTCCAATCTGACAGTCGCCGTTCCATTTTCCAGTATTTCAAGCGACTGCCGGCAACTTGACAGTCACCGGCAGTCCGCTGAAAAATCGCTTAAGTGGGACAGGCCTTTACAAGGCATGCAAAAAATATTAGCTGCAAGTTTTCTGCT
Organism: Amblyraja radiata; assembly: GCF_010909765.2. NCBI lineage: Eukaryota > Metazoa > Chordata > Chondrichthyes > Rajiformes > Rajidae > Amblyraja > Amblyraja radiata. Next base: position 49,777,500 of record NC_045960.1, on the reverse strand, counting down.
AAATTGTATACTATCCAGACATGGATGGAGATTGTTGTTATTTAATTGTTATTGAATTCTGAAAAGCTAGAGCCAACTTTGCTATGTCTTGAGAGCAATATACGTTTTGGCAATATCCACATTATAATGAATGAAAATGAGATGTATTTGTTGCTCTGTTCTGTCCACATGGACTACTTATTCGCTATGCTACTGCATTTTATGACTATCCAATCAATTTTTTTTTTACCAATTCTGTTAGTTTGAGAATGACATATGACCTTTCTATAATTCCTTAAGGTAGGCATATCTTGTCAGTCTGTTTCATTGCATATTCTTTTTCATATTTTGTTTGGATTTAATTGAACCAACATGAAGGGGGCTTAAAATAAGTGGGAACAAAATTCTGGCTTTTACTCCAGTATTTTAGTTAAAGTTTCAGACCAAACCTTAACTTTGCAAATGTAATAAATATGTTTCACTCATTTCTATGTATAAAATGAAATGAAAGTGGAATGAAATTAGAATAATACTTTACCATTTTCTCCAATGTGAGAATTTGAAAGAGAAAGAAACAGGTTAAAATTAACGGTGCATTTAAGCTAAAGCTGGTTCAGGCTATGCACTGCATGTAGGTGTGACATTCAGTCCTGTGAACTGTGTTTAGAAGTTAATTTTGCAGATCATCTGACAAAAAACTCATTATGGTTTAGCTGTGCACATTGAATCCCCACCCATCCTGCCATTTGGCTCTCTTCCTGTTCTTTGGCAAACATTTAACAAAAATATTTACAGTTACTACCCGGGCTGGTGATTGAATAGCTAAGAAAGTGAAGTGGTAATGCTGAAATTTATTTAATTTGGCTATCTTTTCTTTATTTACTGCAGTAAGATTTACATTTATAGAAATCCTTTTTTGGCCCTGATGTCCCAAAACATTTTTATTCCTGAAGTGTAGTTAATGGGACTGCATCTCCTTCCGTTTTCAGTTTACACAATTTTGCTTTTATTGTCAGCTTGCTGTATGAATTGATCTGTACCAAGGCCTGTTAAAACTGATTAATGTCGGAAACAGATCCAATAGTTTCAATTGCGCTTTGGCAAGTGCTATTGCACTCTGTCAACTTAACTAGGTACATTACAAATTAGGATCATAATTTAAAATGTTTGACATTCAACCTTGGATGAGCTGGAATTTTCTTTAGTTAAACGCTGAAAAGACTGAAGTCATTGACTTTGACTCTTGCATCCTGTTTTTGTTAAATGCTTGTCACCTTTTCCGCTCTGTCCCCTTCTCCCGACCAATAAGCAGCCACTGTTGAACTGCTTGCAATCTTGGCATTCTGTGTGAGCTGATTGTCTGCTTCCTGGATCGTAAGCTTTCCAATTATTAGTCATAGTGTGATACAGTGTGCAAAGAGGCCCTTTGGCCCAACTCGCCCACACCACCAACAATGTCGCAGCTACACTAGTCCCACTTGCCTGCGCTTGGTTCATATCCTTCCAAACCTGTCCTATCTATGTACCTGTCTAACTGTTTCTTAAACAAATGGATAGTCCCAGCCACAACTACCTCCTTTGGCAGCTTGTTCCATACATCCGCCACCCTTTGTGTGAAAAAGTTACCCCTCACCAATGTCTTATACAACTGCAACATGATCTCCCAACTTCTATACTCAATATTCTGACTGATGAAGGCCGAAGTGCCAAAAGCCTTTTTGACCACCTTATCTACCTGCGACTCGACCTTTAAGGAAACGTGCATGTACTCCTAGATCCCTCTGCTCTACAGCACTACCCAGAGCCTTACCATTTGCTGTGTAGGTCCTGCCCTTGTTCGAGTCCCAGAATGCAACACCTAACACATTTCGGTATTAAATTCCATAAACCATTCCTCCGCCCACCTGGCCAATCGATCCAGATCCTGCTGCAATCATTCATAACCATCTTCACTATCTGCAAAACCACTAACTTTTGTATCATCAGCAAACTTGCTAATCTTGCCCTGTATGTTCTCATCCAAATCATTGATGTAGATGACAAACAGTAACGGGCCCAACACCGCACCCTGAGGCACACCACTAGTCACAGACCTCCAGTCCGTGAAGCAACATTCCACCATTACCCTCTGCTTCCTTCCATGGAGCCAATTTGCTATCCATTCAGCTATCTCTCCTTGGATCCCATGGGACCTAACCTTTCAGAGCAGCCTACCATACGGAACGTTGTCGAACGCCTTACATGTACACAACATCTACAGCTCTGCCCTCATCAACCTTTTTGGTCATGTCGTCAAAAAATTCAATCAGTTTTGTGAGACATGATATAGTTCACATATTTCTACTGAAGCAGCTGCATTTCTGCATCTTTCCCTTGCTTTGTCGTCCATGTCTTGTCTCTGACACCTCCAGACAAGACATCTGAATTCCTATTCAGCTGCTTATCCTCTAAATATTGTCAATGTCATTATTTTGTGCTTTGTTGCCCATATGTTATCGCTATCTTGTCCAAATTTTGAGTCGAACGTGCACTTAGAGACATGTGATGAATTTAACTACCTGGACCTCATTTAAAGTCTGTTTTGTGGTTAAATTGATAAGGCCCTTTAATACCTTATGTCTCTTTTTCTGTAACCGCATGTAGTATTACTAGATCTTTGTTATATTGATTTTGGTCTCCCATTTACTTGTCCAGTCTTGGAGGAAGTGAGATGCCTTGTGATGTCTTTGCATTTTGCAAATTGCTGCCATTGACTTTAACATTGGTGATTCAAGTTCAAGTTCAAGTGAGTTTATTGTCATGTGTCCCTGTATAGGACAATGCAATTCTTGCTTTGCTTAAGCACACAGAACATAGTAAGCATTTACTACAAAACAGATAAGTGTATCCATATACCATAATATAAATATATACACACATGAATAAATAAACTGATAAAGTGCAAATAACAGAAAATGGGTTCATAATAATCAGAGTTTTGTCCGAGCCAGGTTTAATAGCCTGATGGCTGTTGGGAAGTAGCTATTCCTGAACCTGGTTGTTGCAGTCTTCAGGCTCCTGTACCTTCTACCTGAAGGTAGCAGGGAGATGAGTGTGTGGCCAGGATGGTGTGGGTCTTTGATGATACTGCCAGCCTTTTTGAGGCAGCGATTGCGATAAATCCCCTCGATGGGGATTCACAGATGGTCTGTTAGAAAATGTGTGCAGATCCAGGAAAGGAGAGATTGAACATCATTACTCATAAGATTTGTTTAGTAGGCAATATTTAAGGATTAGCGGGTACGGATGTTTCTTTGTGGTGTTTGCTGCACTGGAGTGTAGGAAAGGTGTAGAGGCACAGGAATTGTGTTGTTATGTGGGCTGTTGAAGGTTTAAGGATGGATGTGACACAATCATGGAAAGATTTAAAGCACATTTTAAATTTAATTTGTGACAGCTAAAAGGTATAAGACAATTTTTCTGGTCAAGACCTGGCACCAGGATGCTGGTGAAGGGTCTCCACCCCAAACATCAACTTGCACCCCTTTGCCTCCGCAGATGCTGTTTAACCAGCTGAGTTCTTCCAGCATTCTGTTTTTCTAGATTCCAACCATCTGCAGTCTTGTTTGTCTTCTTTTCAAATTGGTGATGTTCAGAGTTGAACCAGAACACTTGTAGAGCTGTGATGATGTTTCTTTGATTAGGACTATAAGTTTTAAATTTTTTACCATATCCATATATTTTGGAAAAACTCAGGGTTTGTTTAGTCTATTGACAAATGAGAGGTTTGCAAAGAGGACATGATCTTAGTGTCCCATTGAAAGAAGTAGAAACATTAAAAACCATCAGTCAAGTGGTTGGCTTCTCTGCATGATGATGACAAAGACAAAGTCCTTCATTTGCTCTAAAGTGCTTTAGTTTATTATTGTTACATGTACAGAGGTGGAGTGAAAATATTTTGTTTGTGTGTTATCCAGTCAAAGAAAAGACTATACATGATTACAATCAAGCCAAGTACAGTTTACAGATAAAGTAAAGGGTATAACATTTAGTGCAAGATGAAGTCTGATTAAAGATCTTTCAAGGTCTCCAATGAGATAGATGGGAGGTCAGGACCACACTCTAGCTGATGAGGGCCGTTCAGTTTCTCGATTACAGCTGGGGAGAAACTCTTCCTAAATCTGGAAGATAAAGCCTCAACCAGGTTTACAAATGCGTGTTAAGTCGCTGGCTTTATATTTTCTTCTATCTGAGCGAGCGGTTTACCCACAATCTATTTCTAAATAGCACAGCCCAAAAAAAGTTTTTGTTGTTGTTGCAGATTTGATGAGTAACCCCTGTTACTGTGGGGATTGGGCATCTCCTGTCACAAGCTTGCTGTAGAACATTTTAACAGCAATTCTGAACCTTCGTGTGGAGACAATTCCAGTTGCTTGTTTTCTCGGGATCTATTTTTAATCAGTTTCTCTTCAATACATTATTAATAATAGTTTTTGTAATCCATTTGTTAGGACACCTGTGTGTCGCAGGAAACAGACAACAACATGGTGCTCAATCAACTGCATTTCTGTGTGTCCAGAGCTCCTTTTGATTTTCTGAATAGCGAGAAGGGGAAATGAGCATTTTGGGACAGGGATTGAATATTGCACATGAATCCATGGAATACACAGGAAAAGCATTGTTTGTTTGCAGAACATTTGAGCAAATAACATTTTGAGTTATTATTTTGTTTTTTTGTTTTCAGAATATAGATTAATTTGTAATAAAATAAATATTATAGACATTTCAGATACAGATTTTCTGGGGTAAAACTAATTTCTAGCTTGCAAGATGTAATCAGTATAAATTTTCTCTGTGCATTAATTAACTGGAGTTTATAGATACACCTAGAGAACTTATTTCTTTGAAATACTGTGGGAATTAACTGAGCCTTTAATGTTAAAATTCCATGTATATTAAAAATGTACCCTGCGCCAACACCATAGTTTATTTCTGATGGATGATTGAAATTAAATTGTGGAGTGCATGTTTGAGCAGTGAAATAAATTGACTAGTCCAGAGCAGAAGGGTGTGAAACACTGGGAATGCAGCAAAATGACTCACAGCTGTGGAGAAATGTAAACGATGCACCATGGTTATGCATGTAGTAAGACTGGAGTGCTGAAGATGCAGAAAAATTGCAACTTCAAAGGATTTTCCCCCCTACTTTAATACTAATTTTGTCTCAATTCCCACATTCATTTGAGAAGCTACATATTTAGTATTAACTGTGTAAAAGTCTTGGCAGCATTGGAAACTTACTCGTGTTGAAAACACTAACATTCATGGTGAAGGTATATCTACTGTACCTCAAGTAGAGTGGTGTCCATAAAATTCTGCACGAGTACAATTTTCAACGCATTTACCCCTCAACAAGATGCACTTGGTCTTTTATCTGTATGCCGGAAAGAAAAACCCTTGTGTAACAAGATTAAGTGTTTGTGGAATAGTTCTCCTTGTAACTATTTTGTATGGGACTGAAAAGCTGTAGCAAGTGGGGTGGGGTGGAAATGCTATTCCTTTCAAACATAATATCATTCATCTATCATTTGTCAGGTCGTCATCAAAGCCTGGATGTCATGTGATAGTTTTGTAAGATGACTGTTGAGAGATGCCTGCTTAATTGCTACTTTATTAATCTTCCACCCTTTCACTAATGTCTGTAAATTATCAGTTTCCCTTCTTCAAAATGCCCACATCCTTCCTTAATCCAGACAGTGGATCATAGGATTATTTAAAATATTGATCATCACTACCAAAAGTTATTAGCTCATTTAAAATATGAGTGGTTTACGGAATTATACACTAGTACAGCTTGGAAGGAAGTTGAGCCTCAGGCTAAGTGTTATTTACAGGAATCACAGAAACTGTTTTGCAAATAAATGACTATTGATGACCTCCATGACGCTTTGAAAGAAATGTATTTTGAAAAGCAGAATACTGATTTTGAACCTGCCTGGCTGCTCTAGTTTGCAGAAAACATTGCTGCCCTTGACATGGATATTTAAAGTAAGTAAACTGGAAAATAACTACATGAAAGTATGGTCTGGACAATATTCTGAAAATGTCTATAATGAAAATGGAGGCTGATTATTTTGCTCTATTTAAAGTGTACCAGTAAACCATGCAGCTAAAGCAACATTGGTAAATAATTAGAGATGCTGCCACATAAATGTAAGGCAAAAAGGTTTAAATTGGATAGCATACATGTGTGAATCACTGCTTATTTCTCTTTTCTCCCTGGATCAATTTTTTGGTTGATTTTTGAGAAAATTTCCTTTAATTACTCCCCTGATTTATGTCCAAATTTTCATGGCAAGATTATAGTTTTGCAATGGACTGTTTATTCGATCTGGCCCTGTGATGGAGCTGCCTAATTCAACTTTTTGTTTTTCCCTCCATGTATCTTCATAGGTTTGCCCAGTTTTCATCTGAAAGTAGCCCAGTGGCGGAAATCCCGGGGGGAGGGCAGGGGCAGGGGCAGGGGGGACAATCTCCCCCCCCCCCCACCATTTTTTGTAATCCGGATTTTAAAACTCGGTGAAATCTCGGCTTTCTGCGAGCCGGTGGGGGTGGGACTGCTGATCGTGGGCGCCAATTGGACGAGAGAGACGTTGGTCAGCAGGCAATGGCGGCGGGACATGTTGATTCAGCGCGATGAGTGGAGGAGGGAGGTGTCGGTCTGAGGCGGAAGTAGGGGTGTGGGACTGAGGATAGAGCATGGTGATTGGAGGAGGGAGACGTGCCCAGGTCATAGGGTCACTGCCAAACCGCCACTGGACCATCCCTGTCCCCACCCGAGTGCCACCCCCCCCCCCTATGCCCGGGGGTGGCCAGAGACGTCGGGAGTCGGACGGGCGCGGTGTCCCCAGGCCCATAGCCAGCACAGAGAAGCAGCGCTAAACCCAGCTCAACTCTGTCTGTCCCTGCCTGAACTTAAGGGAAATATGGCCCAGGTTTACAGCCAGCGCGGAGAGGCAGCGCTAGCTCCACGGCTCCGGACTGGTCCGTCCAGGCAGGGCTGTAGGTTAATCCGGCGAGACAGGCAGAGTTGAGCTGCATTTAGCGCTGGATTGAGCTGAAATTACCGTTCACAGGGCCCACGGTTGAAGCCTCCGAAGCCTAGCTTGTGTGTGTGAGTGTGCACATGCACGCGCGGTCGCCAATAAATTGTGTCCCCCCCTGTCCCCTGGTCCCCTCCATATTTTGATAGCGATTTCCGTCACTGAAGTAGCCATTGAACTAACCATTGTTCTTGGAGGCAGAGAATTCCAGATTAGGAAAGCATGGTGCAGGGTCGCCTGAATTAGTTGCTTATTACTTTAAGTCTGTGTTCTGCAGCTAAATGAAAGAGTTTCTTGTTACTATTCTATTCAAACAGTCAGCGGTCTTGAACACCATGGCAAAGCCACTCCTGAACAAACAATTCGTGAATTTATTATCTTTCCCCATAACTGAAGTGCTGTGTATCTCTGACTGTTTCAGTGAATTTCTGTTGTGTTCCCTCTAGTGCATATAAATTGTTTAAGTATGATAACTCGACTCCAAGGATTAAGTTAAGAGAACCAATTACACAAGTTTTGGGTTGTTCTCCCAAGTGGTTAAAAGATTACGGTATGATTTAAGTAAAGTTTAAAGCTAATGGAAGATTTATAAGGTAGATGATGAAACAATGTCTACTGGTTAGGAAATCTATGCAAAGTAGACGTTGTAAGTTTGAAACGATTCTGCAAATAGCATTTAATGCTGGAGTAACTGCTAATTTCAAGAGGTTGTTAATTTAAAAACTCGTATTGTTATGTTGAAGGTGGGGATTATGGGTGGATAATGTGGAGCCACATCTGCTCAGATCAGATTGAACGTCAAAATGGGTTTAAGGAGCTAAATGTTCTTCTTTGTGTTCTTCTTATTGTCTCGAGTTTTAAAATTAGACCTGGAGCCTCAGATGAAGGAATTCATAAACATTTGCCAACTTCTTTGTTCTACTCTTGTGCAATACTGCTACTCTACTCTTGTGCAATACTTCTACAATACTTCTACAATACTTCTACAATAATAGGTGCAGGAGTAGATCATTCGGCCCTTCGAGCCAGCACCGCCATTCAATGTGATCATGGCTGATCATCCCCATTCAGTACTTCTTTCACCAATTCTTCCCACACTCCAAAGACGTGCGGGTTTGTAGGTCGATTGGCTTGTAAATTGTCGCTAACGTGCAGAGTGGTGCTAGTGTACGGGGTGATCGGTGGTCGGAGTGGACTCGGTGGGCCGAAGGGCCCGCTTCCGTGCTGTATCTGTAACGCTGGTGAGGACGGGCTTGCTGCGAGCGAGCCTCATTACTGATATACAAATATAGCCAAATATACAACAATTCATATAAATTCTGGATTAAAATTATGTTTGCAGCTGCATATGTCTACTTATTATAACAAAATGTTTACATTTACATTTGTATAGATTCCAAACGGCCAGGTTGCATTATTTAATGGAATGATCATGTAGGGTTACAATTGATGTTATTTGTCGTGTAGTTGAGGAAGTACAGCAGAGTCAAAATGTGTTTAAGTGCTTGAGAATAAATTGGTGTTATCCAGCCTCTTGTACCATGTGGGAGTGGAAATGGGGATATTTTTCCAATCTGCATTTCATTTGTAGAAATTGATTTCATTTTTAGAGGATATAATTCTAGTGCACTAGATGGTTGACAAAAGCAAGAGCAAATATTGTTTTTTACGAAAGTCTGTCTTGTTAGTAACTAAATTTACAATTTCTGTACATTCGACAACCAATGGTTCTTTATTATCACATGTACTGAGGTGCAGTGAAATTATTGTTTCGATTACGTTCAGTAAATTATTACTATACATATACACAATCCCAGATGAACTACAGACTAAGTGTACAGAAATATGAGACCATATGCAAGAGTCACCAGGTTTGGTGTCATTTTCAAAGTCCAGATTGTTTTAAGTTCAGCTGGCCATTAAGGCTCGTTGTCGTGGCAGTGTTGCAGTATCAGCCTGGCTGAGCAAGGCCCTAGGCGTCCTCCGCTGACGCTTTGTGCCTACTTCAGGCCACATTTGTTCTGTACGATTGGCCTTCTGGGGCAGCGCCTGATTCAGTCGAGCCCCAGGCAGCTGCAGGACCTCCACCCGTTGCATGGGTCCGGATCCTCACATTGTCCATCTAACTATTGTTCCTCTCCTCACCCTCTGGGACATGTAGGGGCTGGGCTCAGCAGCTTCTCTCTTCAGGGTGGGTTTCCTGGTTCTGAGGTGGGCAGGCCGGGCCTGCAGCCGGGAATTAGCCATGGCATCCCTGTCTGCCGTGAGGCAGTTGGACAACTGGATGAATACGGAATGTTTTGGAACAGTAGATACTTCATAAAGCATATGAATGAAGTGTGCAAGCTGAGATAGAACTGTCATCAGTTTGTTTTTAGTGCAATAAGGACGAGTTATAGTTGGCGTGTTTATATTAAGTTAAAATATATGTATTAGCCAAGTATGTATACATACAAGGAATTTGACTTGGTGCTTTGTTCACATATGGTAAAACCAAGATGTACATTGTAAAAAGACGATATGCAGCAGACAATTAAAAGTAAAACATTATAATTTAAACATGTGAAAATAAAGAACCAGACTAAAAAGAGGCTACAGACTTTAGGCTCTTGAGTAGAACTACTGCTCGTGGAACTAAGCTGTTTTTATGTCTGGCTTTGACAGCGGACAGTCGCCTCCCAAAGGGAAGTACTTCAAAGAGTTTGTGGCCAGGTCGAGAGGGGTCAGAGATGATCGCTTCCTGGCCCTTGCAGTGTACAGTTCATCAATGGGGGGTCAACAACTTTCTCGGCTGCTCGAACGATGCGCTGCAGCCTCCGGATGTCATGCTTGGTGGCCTAGCCAAACCAGACCATGATGGAGAAGGTGAGGACAGACACTATGATGGTAGTGTAAAACTGGACCATCATTGCCTGTGTAAGGTTGTGTTTCTTCAGCTGCTACAGGAAGTACATACTCTGTTGGGCATTTTTGACTGTGGTGTCGATGGTGGTCCCCCATATCAGGTCCTTGGAGTTGATGGCTCCGAGGAACCTAAATTACTCCGCAGTTGTGACTGTAGTATTGTTGATGGTGAGTGGAGGGGGAGCTCTCCTAAAGTCTACAATCAATTCCACTGTCTTAAGAGCATTGAGCTCCAGGTTGTTACGATGGCACCAGCTGTGTTGCTTCCTGCCTGTAGGCAGATTCTTCCCAATCTTGGATCAGTCTGATCAGGGTTGTGTCATCCACAAACTTGAGAAGCTTGACAGAGGAGTCTGTGGAAGTGCAGGCATTGGTGTAGAGAGTGCAATGGAGAGGGGAGAGTACGCAGCAATGTGGTGCTCCTATTCTGAGGGTCAGTGGGTCCGAGTTGTAATTTCCCAGCCTCACATGCTGCCTCCAGTCTGTCAGGAAGTTGGGGATCCACTGACACAGGGGTTTAGGCACAGTCAACTGGGAAGGTTTGGAGTGTAGTAGCTCTGGCATAATGGTGTTGAATGCAGAGCTAAAATCTACAATCAGAATCTTTGCATAGGTCCCCTGTGGTCTAGAAGCTGGAGGATGAAGTGCAGGCTTAGGTTGACTGCGTCATCCACTGATCTATTGGCCTGGTAATGCAAATTGCAGGGCGTCCAGGAGGGGGTGATACTTTTCAGGTGGGCCAGCACAAGTCTTTCAAGGGTTTTCATGAATACAGAGGTCAGTGTGACAGGCAGGAACGGGGTACTGATTGGGGATGATCAGCCATGATCACACTGAATGGCGGTGCTGGCTCAAAGGGCCGAATGGCCTACTCCTGCACATATTGTCTATTGCCTGTAGTCATTAAGACCAGTAATCCTTGGCTTTTTGGGTACAGATTGCATCTGTTGAGATTCTGAAGTTTGTAGTAATAATGAAAACACATTTGAATGGGTTTTATGAACAAAACATGTAATGGCTCAGGCAGCATCTGTCGGGAGACATGGGGGGAAGCTATTTCGAGTCGGTATCTTTCCTCCAAATGAGGAATGGTCCCGGCCTGAGATGTCGTTTGTCCATTGCCCTCCATTGTTGCTGTTTGACCAGCTGAGTTCCTCCAGCAGTTTGTTGTTTACAAGCAGTCCCTCCCTGCTCCTTATTCTGGTGTCGTCTGATCTTTTGTACCTATATGAAATTAATTTTGGGAAGCATCTGATTTGATATATTAACTGCTTTGTCTAATGACCAATGAAAGCTGTATTTCAGATTGTTAAAGATGTTTGGTGAAAATAATCGGTTTTATATTTTTTGCTGATTTGGAAATGAGTGTCAGCCATATTAATTATCTTCAATTATTAGCTTTCACTACTTTAGGTATCATGAGATTCATGCTGAGTGGCAATTGAAACACAAGGTTGACCATTTCCAGATAGTAGCATTCATCAGCGATATTTGGGAAGTTGGGAGACAAATTTTGATCAATTTCTTTGATCTCTTCTCAACTTTGAAGGAAAGCTTTAAAATCAACATACATACCAGAACTAGGGAAGGTTGTTGGGGAGAATATAAATCTGCAGTTAGCAGTGCAGGTAAAATGCATCTATCTTTCCATGCTAAATATGGGATAATTACTTTACAATATTTATTTTTGAAGAGTACACAAACAAATATTGCTGTGATTATGCCACGTGATTTTCACTGTGCTCAGTATTTTGACTACTATGGCATAAAGTGGGTCACGAATGGATTCTCCTGACGGCAGTGCATGTACATTAAGATCTACAGGCACCATCAAGCTTGAGTCGCTTCACATGGCAGACTGAACAAACAGGATCTGCTTTTGCATGGGAGAAATAACCGTGATCGCTTAAAATAATTTGCAAGTAACTTGAAGTGTGTCTTTATCTGTGGTTAAATTAAAGATATTGCTTTGATTTACAATGTGTTTCTTATCTAATTCAATTAATCCAATCGTGCATTATTCTTGCTTTATGGGATCAGCAAGTGGTTGAAATTGGGATGTCCTGTCGAAATCTATTAATTGTTTTGATGAACACAAAATTGTGTGTTTAAAGTTTGAGAAATGACCTTGTGTCACAAATCTTTATTTGTTACCCAATGAAAGGTGCTACACAGCAACAACAGCCAGAGATTCAGTTGAAGGCCTCCTGTCTGTGTAAACTGCCTTTTTATATTTTATTTGAGATTTCCAGGACTTTTATGTGAATAGTAAAACTTTGAAAATTGCAAAGCAGATGACCCCCTCAGGAGCAAAATGTACCCAAATTCTCCCCAAATTCATATGAATTCCCCTGGATTGCACCAGTCACCAACATACAAGAGCAATTATAAGAAAAGAGAATCAGAAAATTCCACTAAGACAGCACTGAATGTTGGGATTGAACCTGGGTTGCTGGAGCTGTGAGACAGCAACTTTATGACCTGCATGACTTGTTGTTTCATATCAATCTAATTTAGTTTACAAGATACAAGCCATTGAGTTTGTTCTAAACCAGGTTTCGGAGAGATTCTTTCACATGTGCATGGTGAACAGGTCCTCCCAAGGTTACGGCAGACTGAACAATCAGGATCTGCTTTTGCATGGGAGAAATAACCGTGATCACTTAAAAGAATTTGCAAGTAACTTGAAGTGTGTCTTTATCTGTGGTTAAATTAAAGATATTGCTTTGATTTACGATGTGTAACGTCGTAAACGTCGTAACGATGTGTAATGTGTAACGGTAATCGTGAGAACTCTTCATAACGCAAAATGTGACCAATTAAATAAAATCTGAAGCCAACCAAGGGCAACATGCAGGGAAACCATGGAGTTTAACTCAACTGTTCAGATATTGCCTCAAATCAAGCTCCCATGTAGCAGAAGACACTTAGCCACTGGCAAATTCGGACCATGTGCCTATTTGTATGTTTGGACTGTTCATAAGTTGGCCATTTATAACCTGGGGCAGCACCTAAAATTAGAAATCCATACAATTAGAAATCCATACTGTCTTTCCCAAAGGGACATAGGTCATCTATCCTGAGGCAGGGAGAAAGGTGCAGAGTAGTTGGAACGATGGTCTTGAAACATCCAAAAGTTTGCAAGGATACTGCTGAAATTTAGCTGCTGAGAACACTGTAGTACCATCAAGCTTACTCTAATTTATGTTAAGACTACTTCATTTGGAGGATGGGAGGTCACACCATTTCGCCCACCATGACCCTCAAAACTGGTGCTCCTCAGGGTCGTGTCCTCAGTCCCTTGCACTACTCCCTGTATACCCTGCATGACTGTGTGGCCAAGTACATTACACATTTAATCTTTGCTTGCTGATAATACCATTGTTGATGTGGTCAACAACAACAGCAAGGCAAAGTACAGGAAAAGGGTTGCAAACCTGATATCAAGATAACAACCTAGCCTTTAATGTCAGCAGGACAAAAGGGTCAAGGAAGTGAGGGGGTGAACACGGCCCTGCTCTTATCAATGGAGCTGCTATAGAGATAGTCGACAGCTTCCTATCACCGGCAACCGAACCTGGCCCCTCTGCACTGATGCAGTGATCAGGAAAGTGCATCAGCATATTTTACTCTCTAAGGCATTGGAGAAGCTTTGGCATGTCCATGAGAAATCTCTCGAACTTCTACAGATGTGCTATAAAAAGTATTCTAACAGGATGCATCTCAATCTGGTATCGCACCTGCTTTGCTTATGTGAACAAGAAATGTCATTGCATCTGGTATAAATGGCAAACTAATTGGATCTGGGGGAAGTTTCTGTACCATGTTACCAGTCTTCCAATTCTGGTCCAATGATTGATGACTGGCTGGGCCAGCTTAATGTTGATATGAGATAGCTTTGGAACGTTGTGTCTCTTTGTAGCTGTCTCGGACGAGGATCTATCCCCTACAATCATTCCACTCTTTTACCTCTGTATGTATTCATGGTATTCATTCTTCTCATGGTATGTTTTGACAACAGGATAGAATGCGAAGCAATGCTTTTCACTTTATCTTTGTACACGTGACACAAATATACTAAATTAAATGCTTGATTATTGAGTCTGCAGCAACAATTTGACCGGAGATGATTATCATTGATAATATCCTCTCTTGTGAAACCACCTTAACAACAAATAAACTTACTTCCCTGTCCTATCCATCCGTTTCCACTGGCTCAACTATTCTCCAAAATCTGTTGCCACTTTGCTGCTCCATGGGCATTAAAGGCATTAAATATATTTGTAAAATAGACAGCTATTAAATATTTAACTGAGAGGGATAGTTTGTTGAACGGCAAGATTATAAAGTTGTCGAGATTCCTTGGTGCAGATTCCCTGGAGTCCAGTCTTGAAGTATTCAAGCCAAGAGCAATAAATGTTGGCGAAATATACAACTGTACTGAACTGGTATTAACATGAAATAAGTTGTTTCCCCTAGTCTGTCCTCCTTTAGGGAGAATGACTGGCTGAAAGGTTAGAATTTGGACTATATCTTTATCACCTAAATCATTGCTTGTTATTTGCCAGCAGCTGTCAATGGGGGAAGAAAAAATCTCTGGTAATCGAGAATTCGAGAACAGAATTCATTCTTTATAAATAATAGTTTTACATGTCCAATGTGTGGGAATATTTTTGAAATAATTTCACTTTGAAATTCAATCTAAACTGGCAAATCTGGCCATGATGCCCAGAATTTGTTCAGTGTATTCATGTTAATCATTTCTTAAGTTAACTATCCATCTTGCTATTGTTGCCATGTTGCATGGATTTGATGATGAATAAATTGTGAAGGTTGGAGAAGGGGGGAAAAAAAAGAATGGTGTTATTTTGATTTGTGTCAAGTAATCCCCTTGACTTAAGACCATAAGACCAAAGAAGACATAAAACATAGGAGCAGAATTAGGCAATCCGGGCCATCGAGTCTGCTCCTACATTCGGTCATGGCTGATATATATATATTTTTTCTCTCAACTCCATTCTCCTGCCTTCTCCCCGTAACCCTGATGCCCTTACTAATCATGAACCATGAATCAATCTCTGCTTTAAAAAATACCCAATGACTTGGCCTTCACAGCAGTCTGTGGCAATGAACTCCATAGATTCACCACCCTCTGGCTTAAGAATTCCCTCCTCATTTCCATTCTGACATTCTGAAGGCATGTTCTTTTAGTTTGAGGCTTTGCCCTCTGGTCCTGGACTCGTGACTGGAAATATCCTCTCCACTTCCATTTGATCTTGGCCTTGTATTCTGCTGTAATTTTTTTCTAGAAACCTGAAATGTGGGTTGTTAATAAGATTGTAGAATACAAACAAGAAGATTTTGATTGGGTAACATTAATTTTGGACCAGGTTAGATAAGGAGCTTGATAATAGAATCGTAAGAGGATGATGGAGAGGAAAAGTTTTACAGATGACAAGAAGTAAAAACCTCTATTGAATATAATGCAAGGCATTTAAAAAAAAAAAAAAAAAAAAAAAGATCTCATCAGGTTTTCTGCCCGGTTACTAGCCTGAGAGAGGCTGCTGGTTGGAAAACATTTGGGGAGCGGATAGCTAATGGATATCTTGGGCTGGAGACCTGCATCTGTCATCTGTCCAAGGCTCTGTGAAAGGACAATTCATAGACATGGGATTGGATAGTAGGGATTGGTTGATCACAGGATGCTGGAACAGTGAACCTATTATGCATATGAGTGAAATAGTCTACCTCAGAGGTAGTACCCTAAACCGTCAATCTCGTGAATCTTTAATGTCTACTTTTATCTCTTGTGTTTTACAGTCGTTATAAACTAAACCTGAGAAATGTAATAGTAACGCATTGTTTAAAATAGAAGCAGTCAGCCTATTTTAATTGGCTACCCACCACATTAGTGACCCATCATTGACTCGTATCTAGTCAAGTCAGTGTAAGGTAAGGGTTGGCCCCACCATTGAAAACCAAGAAAAAACTGCAGATGTTGGAAATCTGAACTAAAACACACATAATCTTGAAGTGGAATGTCGGTGCAGAGAGATTACTGATCCATGGTAAAGGCATCTATATGGGTCCAGAAAACTGGTAAATTTAAATGATGTGTCACAGATGAATGTGGAAAGGGATCAAGGAGAGAGAATTTGGTCAAGATTGGAAGAAAAAAAGGGCGATTGCGGACTGACAATGGATCTGCCTGTATCTCCTGCATGTAGAGGAGGTAGAACTGGGGAATGGGGGTTTTATAAGGTTGTACAGGGATGATGGCCTGAGGAAATAGGCCCCTTAACTCCCCTTGATATTTGGTGGCATCATGAGCTAGAGGGAAAGATAAGGTTGTGTCTGAGAGCTGATGTTCAGCCTCCGCATCTTAGAAGTCAGTTCGTCAAGACCCTTATTGGCTGGTTTCATGACATTATCAAAGTGGAATAGAATGCTGAAGGGGATAGGTTAGAGCGAACCAATAGTAGAAAAATCAATGTTGTGCTGGCAGTGAGTCATGAGGAGATTTAGAGGGGTGAAGCCAGGCGATGGGATCTAGGTGGATCAATAATTTGAGAAATGATCCACAGTCCAGAGAGAAATCCTTACCAAAGAAATAGGCACAAAGACAGTGGACAAAAGAAGAATTCAATGTCATGACTCGTTGGAATGAGCTGAGGTGAGGATAAATGGGTCTTGAAATGAAGAATGAGAAATGATTGTTTAGGGTCAGAGGATTGAGCTGACGGAATAATGAAAATACATTTACTTCATAGTCCTACAACAGCCAGATAGAAGAATATTGGTTTTAGAGAAGAATATTGAAACATTCTGTACTTTGAACATTGGAATGGGCGTCACTGGTCAGTGAGTTGGTCGATTGAATCATGGTATAACGTTGCATTTGAAATATGTTGCCTTTGACAGAATGGAGTTTGCACTGCTATGCTAAAATATTAACCTAGTTTATACGTCATAATACATTAGTAATTAATATTACAGGTGTAAGATGTTATGGGGAGAAAGCTGAAGGCAGGAGAATGGGGTTAGGAGAGAGAGATAGATCAGCCATGATTGTATGGCGGAGGAGACTTGATGGGCCTATTTCTACTCCTATTCCTTATGACCTCATGACCTTAATATTATATTCAATAAAAGATTGGGCAAATTTGCAAAATTTGTTTTAATACGTTAACCACTGACCTTTTGTATTCTAATTTACTGTCAACCACATATGTACTCGTGTGAATGGAGTTTGACCTTAATATGTTGCAGCGATCAGAATCTCTTGTTAACACTTCAGATTAAGCCACTTGAAATGATGGACCTTTGATTTGTGTACGTAATATGGAGTGATTATATATGGATGTGTGCCTGCAAGTTTCCAGAAATGTAGATGCTAATTCCCTGGAGAGAAAACAAAATGATATTTCTTTCAAAAAGGGGACATCCAATGTGTCATCACCTTGAAGGCAGAATTGTGCTGCTTTAAAAACCTTTCCCTGAAATCTGGGAGCAAATCTTTGCCATTCTTGTCTCTTTCGTCTATTCCATTCCTTCCTTTCTTTCTACGTGCAGTGGAGGAGATTTAGAGATTTACAGTAGGACATTAATTTTACAATAAATTCAATAAAATTATTTAGACAGCAAATTTTGTAATTTTTTGCTCCCATAGTAATGTATTTTATCTTGGAAGAACTGAAGAATATGCATGTAGAATAAAAAGTGAATTGATCTTGAAATTGTTGGAAATATTCAAAGCTTTGATACTCTGATCTCTTGGTATTTTTGACTTCAGCAGGCAGATTGACGCACAATAAACAGAATTGCACCTAGGTCCGAAGTACATGGTAATACGATTGTTGTGCAATTTATCAAAGTTCTGTTAAAAATGTAAAGGGTAAGAGGACATGTTAAATGATTGAGGCCAAGAGGTAAAAAATATTTTGATTGTGGGAGATTTGTTGTTCTATCAATTTAATTTTCAAATGCTAAGGGAATTATACTCTGTATTTTAATCTTCAGCCAATTTTGAAGCCCCACTGATATCATTCTTTGTAGTAGAAATGTGAAAACCTCAATGCCTATCGGGCCTTTCATTCATATGTTTCATGTTCTATGATTGCCTGCAGGGGAATATAGAGCAGGAGCTCATGCCAGTTTCATGTGGGGCTGTGCAGAACTAATATGATTACGTGAAAGATGCGCAAAGTTGTACATGGAGCATAGAAAAAGTAAAGTGCAAGAACAGAACCATCCGCCGATGTCCGTCCTGAACACAATGCAAGACTACTTATCTGCCTGCATGTAATCCATATCCCTCCATTTCCTGTAAATCCACATGCCTATCTAAAAGTCACTCAAATCTCATTATTATACGTGCTTCAATCACTAACACTGGCCGTCCTTTCCAGGCACTCGCAAGCTTCTGTGTAAAGAAAACTTGACCAGCACATCTCCTTTCAACTTTGCCCTCTCACCTTAGAGTTATGCCTTCTGGTATTTGATATTTCCATCCTGGAAAAAATATTCTGACTGTCTACCCTATCTATGCCTCTCCAAATTTAATATTCTTTTATTAGTTCTCCCCACAACCTGCAGCATTCCAGCGAAAACTATCCAAGGCAGACACAAAATGCTGGAGTAACTCAGCGGGACAGGCAGCATTTCTGGAGAGAAGGAATGGGTGAGGTTTCGGGTCGAAACCCTTCTTCAGAATGATGGCAGGGGAGTGGGTGGGACAGAGAATGTGGTTGGAGACAGTAAGAAAGGGGGAGGTACAGCGAAAGTCACTGAAAGTTGGCTTACAGGTACAGCAGGCAGTGAAGAAAGCTAATGGAATGTTGGCCTTCATAATAAGAGGATTTCAGTATAGGAGTAAAGAGGTTCTTCTGCAGTTGTTTAGAATTAGATAGAATTAGATAGAATTTATTACCACACAACCAGGATCGGTGGAATTTGGGTTGTCAGCAGCGATACAATAATAAAGACACGCAACCACAATAAAAATGTAACACAAACATCCACCACAGCATTCATCACTGTGGTGGAAGGCACAACATTTGGCCAGTCCTCCTCCATTTCCCCCCCGTGGACAGGACCAGAGTCCAGAGTCAGTCCTGGATCGGCTCTTCCTCACCGGAGACCGCGGCTTTAAGTTGGTGTAGGCCGCAGGCTGGCGGTCGAGATTTAAAGTCTCCGCCGTAGCCAGAAGCACCGTAGACTGCAGGGCTGGCGGTCGAAGCTCCCCTCCAGGGGTGATGGTAAGTCCATGCCGGACCCGCGGTAGAAGTTGGCCGCGGGCCGGCCGTGATGGCTTCTTCTTCCCCGGGTCCCCCACGAGGGATCCCGGGCTGTAGACGCCTCGCCAGCTGTAGCTGTGCAGACCGCGCGCGGCTTCAGGCTGCCGGCTGCCCCGGGCCAGCGAAACGGAGCGCTCCCCTCCAGCGAGCCCCAGCGAGGGCTCACCCGCTCCACAACGAGAGTCCACGCTGCGCCCGCCGCTGAAGGCCCGGGCACATCTCCGGGAAAGGCCGCGCCGATCCTTGATGTTAGGCCACGGGGGAGGCGACCTGGAAAAAGTCGCCTCTCCATGGAGGAGGCGACCTGGAAAAAGTCGCCTCTCCATGGAGGAGGCGACCGAAGCGGTTTCCCCCTTACCCCCCCACACCACCCCTCACACAAAACACACAAAGGAACATTAAACACATACTTTAAAACATACAAAAAAATTAATAACAAGTTGAAAAAACTGACGCGCTGCTGACATGGCTGCTGCCAGAGCAGCGCCCCCTACAAGTATAGTGCTCTGGTGAGACCACATCTGGAGTATTGTGTACAGTTTTGGTCTCCTAATTTGAGGAAGGACATCCTTGTGATTGAGACAGTGCAGCGTAGGTTCACGAGATTGATCCCTGGGATGGCGGGACTGTCATATGAGGAAAGATTGAAAAGACTAGGCTTGTATTCGCTGGAGTTTAGAAGGATGAGGGGCGATAGCTGGGGCCCTTGCAAGTGCCCATAGCTATGCCTTGGTTTTGGAGGAGGTGCGAGGAGTCTAAGGAGAAGTTGTTGCGGGTAAGGACCAGCTCTGCTAGGCGGAGGAGAGGATTAGTAGAAAACTATCCAAGTCTGTCCAACCTCTCCCTATAGCTAACACCTGCTAATCCAGGCATCATTCTGGTAAAGTTCCTCAGCACCCTTTCCAAAGCCTCCACATCTTTCTTGACATAAGTAAACAATAACAGTGCAAAGTAAAAAATAATGCCCCCAAATCTATATATAGTTTGGAGCCTATTTGGAGGTTGTAGTGTTAAATAGCCTGATGGTTGCAGGGAAGAAGCTTCTTCTGAACCTGAACATTAGGTTTCAGGCTCCTATGCCTTCTTCCCGATGGCAGGAGTAAAATGAGAGTATGGCCAGAGTGGTGTGGGTCTCTGATGATGTTAGCTGCCTTTTTGAGGTTGCAACCTTCGATGGTGGGGGAGGTCAGTACCTGTGATGGACAGGGCAGTGTTTGCCAGTTTTTGCAATTTTCTTCATTCCTGGGTGCTTGAGTTTCCAAACCTGGCCGGGTTGCAACCGGGCAATATGCTCTCTACTGTGCACCTGTAGAAGTTCAGGAGAGTATTCATTAACATACCAAAACTTCTCAGGTAGTAGAGACATTGAGAGGGTTTATTTATGATTGCATCAATGTGCTAGATCTGGGACAAATATTCAGATCTCCATTTATTCATTGAATTCCAAAGCTTTATTTAAAACAGCTTAATCTATTGCCCCTCTATGTGGCTAAAAATCTTCATGTCCTAGAGATTTTGCCAGCTTGCAGGGGTACTTTTTTCCAGCATTATCATTAGAAATCAGGCTAAAACTACACCACCGCATGAAAAATATCGGATGGACTGAATGTCCCTTGCAATATTTGTATAATGACAGCTGACTTAAGAAAAACATTGCATGTCACCCAGCTCATGTCCTTGGACTGAATTAATGGCTGTTATGAATTTCCATTGCATCTTTTTGTACCTTTTGAGGATGCTCTTAAAATAAAGGTTATTTCCATAAAATGCAAACACTTTTAAATACATTAGAAATACATTTTAAAATTTGCTAACCAACTATTGCAACCAATGTAACTAAATAGTTCAACCATTTTAAATTATTTCAGATGATATACGCAAGGAAACATAGAAACATAGAATGTATTCGGCCCTTCGAGCCAGCACCGCCATTCAATATGATCATGGCTGATCATCCAGAATCAGTACCCTGTTCCTGCTTTTTCCCATACCCTTTGATTCCTTTAGCCCTAAGTGCTAAATCTCAACTCTTTGGGTGAAAAGTTTTTCCTCATCTCAGTCCTAAATGGCCTACCCCATATTCTTAAACTGTGACCCCTGGTTCTGGATTCTTCCAACATGTGGAACATTTTTCCTGCATCTAGCCTGTCCAATCCCTTAAGAATGTTATGTTTCTATAAGATACCCTCTCATCCCTCTAAATTCAAGTGAATATAAGCCCAGTCGGTCCATTCTTTCATCATATGTCAGTCTCGTCATCCCAGGAATTAACCTGGTGAACCACTCCAAAGACGTTCAGGATTGTAGGTAAATTGACTTGGTATAAATGTAACTTGTCCTAGTGGATGTAGGATAGTGTTGATCCACAATAACGGGGATCGCTTGTCAGCGTGGACCCGGTGGGCCGAAGGACCTGTTTCCACGCTGTCTCTCTAAACTAAACTAAAACCTATGCTGCACCCCCTCAATAGCAATAACGTCCTTCCTCTAATTAGGAGACCAAAACTGCACACAATACCCCAGGTGCGGTCTCCCCAGGGCCCTGTACAACTGTAGTAGGACCTCCTTGCTCTTATAATCAAATCCTCTCTCTATGAAGGCCAACATGCCATTAGCTTTCTTCACTGCCTGCTGTACCTGCATGCTTACTTTCAGTGACTGATCTACAAGGATGCCGAGGTCTTGTTGCACCTCCCCATTTCCTCATCTGACACCATTCAGATAATAATCTGCCACCTTGTTCTTGCCACCAAAGTGGATAGTCTCACATTTATCCACATTATACACTATCTGCCATGCATCCGCCCATTCACCGAACCTATCCAAGTCCCTCTGCAGCCTCACCGCATCCTCCTCGCAGCTCGCACTGCACCCAGCTTTCTGTCATCCGCAAAGGACGTGTGGCATTATAACGTGGCAGTAGCCTTGCAGGGCTTGCAGCGTCAGACACCCGGATTTAATCCCAATTACAGGTGTTGTCTGTATGTCCTCCCCGTGAAAGCATGGGGTTTTTCTGAGATCTTCGGTTTCCTCCCACATTCAAAAGAGCCTGTTTCCACCCTGCATCTCTGAACTAAACTAAACTAAATGTTGGAAACGTATATCGTTGAAGAAAACATTATTTAAACAAACATTGATTATTGACTTTGAGGCATTTCAAAAGTATTGCGATGTCTTCAAAAGGTAAATGCAGGCATGTGCAATAAAATCCATGTTCTGAACTGGAAAATAATTTAAATTAGTTGCATAGTCGCATTAGAAGCTTAAAAGACTTCAATCCAATATGAGCAGTGGATTTCAGAATGATTTGTGGGACAAAGTACAAATTTGAGAATGGACACAATTAAAACATGTAGTTTTATGGAGCCTTGTCAAAATGTGGATCTTCCAAGTCATTTCATTACATTTCATAGTATTTATTTTAAAAACGATTTAAATCATTTTTCTTCAGACAGAATAAGTGTAAAACGAAAAGCCAAGATGGCCTTTTAGACCTTTCAAAGATTGTCACGCTGCAACACAAAAATGCTGGAGAAACTCAGCGGGTGTAGCAGCATCTATGGAGCGAAGGAAATAGGCAACGTTTCGGGATGAAACCCTTCTTCAGATGCTGCAAGTTTGTCACGATGCAAGTTTGACAAAATTGAGAGGGAAATGTTTGTTAATGTGATGAACTGTGGAGATTGCACCAACCAAATGGTGTTTAAATAGAAACACAAATGCCAATTTAAAAACTGGGAATTGAGACGAGTTTTCTGTGAAACTTTATTTACCTGGAAGATGTTCTTTTGGCGATACAGCAAAAATGTGTACGTCCAAATGAAGACATATTGAATATTTGCTTGTGTTAATTCTTCCTGAATTTGCAGAGACAAGCAGTCTCAGAGACGGGTACAAACTTGTATTTGAAAGTAATGTATACTAGACCAATTCCTGGAATGGTGGAAGTTTTGTATAAAGAAAGATTGGGTTAACTGTGCCTGTATTTACCAGAGCTTAAAGGAATGAAGGGAGATGTAAATGAAGTATTTATAAAAAGCATAACATTTTGGCTGAGCTGGACATGCACAATGTGGGAAGAACCTTTCCTCCATTTGGGAGGTCTGGAACCACAGCTTACTCTCAGGATGCAGGGCAAGACATTTTGGACAGAGACAAGGAGGAATTCTGTTACTTAGAAGATGATGCTCCTGTTGATTTCTCTAGCCTAATAAAACTGCAGAGATAAATTGCTGAACATACTCAAGGTGAAAGCTAGATCTAAAGTCACGAGGGTATCAAAGGGTATGAATAGGGATTGAGATAGATGAGATCATGGCTGATCCTCAATTGAATGATAGAGTAGAGTTGAAATCCCATTGCTGCACTGCTGCTTCTATATTTTATTATTACATTTAAATTTACATTTTTGTAACACTTGTACACTAATTCATTGAACAACTCCCGGCTGAAAAGGAGAGTAGAAAGACTTTCCAAAATTTCATCACTCCTTTTTAAGTGGTAGTGGGGAAAGTTAGATTTTTGTTCTCGAATCATGGACGGGTCCCTTGCCTCTTTTGGGTTCATACTGGCACATAATGTGAGCAAACTTGAATGTATTATTATTGCTCTTCAATTTTTATTTTGATATCATAGAAGTTACTAATTCATTCAAGGGTATCCGAAGTTGGAGAGGCCTTTTGTATTCATGCTCGCTGACTGAGTCTCAGAATATCACTGGCAGTGATATTGGTGTTTGTAAATTGGATTGAACCATGTCTGGTTCTGTAGAAAATTTGTGATGAAGGTACTTTGCTATAATGATTCCATTGTTACATTTGAATCCAGGGGTCTTGACTATTGATCTAGCAACTCAAGTTTGAATCTTAGTAGTGGTGACCATAAAATTGCAAGATTATTGTTAAAAACCCACCTGATTCAATGTAGTCTGCAGGGAAGAAAATATGCTATTCTTATCTGGAATGTCTTAGATACAACTGCAGACTCACCGTGTGTTTGACTCTTAATGTATCCATGAAATGAAGTATAAGATCACTCAAGGTTTCTATTTTCAATGCATTCTTAGTAAATTGCAAATTTAAACTGGATTGAAAATATAATAAAGTTCAACCAGTGAATTGTGATGGATTCAATGTTAGGGAATGGTATTTTTAGTTTTGAAAGAAATAAGATTTGTATTCTATTTTAGCATTGAGAAGTATATTTTGGTGAGTACATTTTCTTTACTCCTCCACTCCTTTCATTTCTATTGTGCGCGTCAGATACCAATCAAACTCAACTGTATTTTCATTAAATCGGAAAAAGGAGACAACATCTTCCAGATACTCATGTGGAAAGAAAATCATATAATTCATATTTCCAACAGGTATTGGAATGTCTTTGGCATATTGTAACATTTATTTATAAATCACTTGCATTTGATTCTGTGGATGTAAATTAATTAATCAACCCATTCAAGTAATCCTACACATTTATTTTTCTTAATGATGTTGTGCAATGGTCACATGAGCTTGATTCAGCTGAGGAAACACTAGCTGAAGTGAAGAATGTTGCAGTATAAATTGTCTGAGGAAATGAATGTGAAAATTAGTAGTGGATGAATACAGACTATGCATAACTGATGAATCTGCCAATTGGCTATAATTTGGCCTAATGTTAAGTTACTTGTAAATCAAAACAGCAGTGTACAATAATTACTGAGTTTGGATGTTGTTAGTGACACAAATAGTGAACTATGATTAATTGTGGAGCAAGTGAATTAAGCAGCATGGATTGTTGGATAGAGACAGTGTTCTTCGGTAACACCAATTCTTTGTACGGTATACTTCATTATTTTAGGTAAGTAGTTTGCTGTTAAATTAGGACAGGTTCCCTAAAAGAATAAATTAATGTGTTGGTTGCATCCCCTTTGTTTGGCACAGTTAGTTTTCCAGCCTTCTGTTTTTGTTCTAGATCCCAGCATCTGCAGTCTTTTCTGTCTTCACGTGAAAACTAGAGCAATGTGGAAATTCACAGCAAAAGTAATGAACTTTTTGAGCTCTATGCGTGCAGTGAGCTGCATCAATACAGCAATCAATGTGCCATAAAAAAATTGAATGGAGAGCTTGAGTAAGACTAAAAAATAACTCTTCCTTTCTACCTACAAAAAGATACGTGGAGCTTGAGTCCATTAGAATTCTTTATGTACAGAGCTGCTGACGTAAATCACGTTGGTGATGATAGTGATCCATTAAATTCATGCACTTCCCACAGCATGAAGAAAGCAAAGGGAAAAATAATTCTGTTCAATCCACTTCCATTTTAATTAGAACTTAATTTACCCTGGAGTTACAATAATTGTACTTGGTTTGTTCATGTTGCATGAATCAATGCAACATTCACCATTTTACCAAACTGTGAATGGAAGTTTCAAGATGTGGAATGATTGGTCTGGTATTGTTCCACACATCTGAAAATTACTTTGATTTTATTATCGTGTGGAGCACGATAATTTGATCGTTATTTCACATTAGCTATTCCTTATCAAATCTTACTGCCTTGTTAGATTATTGATCTTCAACACCCCTCTGAGATTGCGAACTCCTTTTCCGATTGGAATAGATTAAGGAATACAATGATTTTTAAGTAGTCGTTTAATTTACATAATTAACTGCATACTTTATAATGCAGAACATGTATAAACAAGGTTGATACTGTTTTTCATGCCTCCTCTTTAAAAAGGTACCAACATTTGGTATCAAAGTATTCAAAGATGTGTGCCAAGGATTGGTAAATATTTTGATAGTACTAAGATTAACCATTAGATGCATTAACTGTGGGCAAATCCAAGTTTTATGATTGTTTTAGTTTGGATTATCTGAATGTACTTGCCATTTTTGAGTAGTTGAAGAAGATTCTAAGATCACTTTAATATCCAGAAAAAATTGGCACTATTTATGTAATCCATGAAGGACTTTTAATATTTCAGCTCTAATTGACCTTAGACAAGAGGTACAATGTAGACTTCAGCCTTCTAGTTTCAGTTCATTGTGAGAAATGTGATATTTATGTAGTTACTGAGTCACAAAGATTTGTTTTTGATACATATTGTAACAAACTGGGTGGCACGGTGGCACAGCGGGAGAGTTGCAGCCTTACAGCATCAGACACCCATGATCGGTGCGTTCCGTACGTAGTTTGTATGTTCTCCCCGTGACCTGGCATAGGTTTTCTCCAGGATCTCTGGTTTCCTCCAACTCTTCAAAGACGTATAGGTTTATAGGTTAATTGGCTTGATATAATTGTAAATTGTCCCTAGTGTGTGTGTGTGGGGATTGTAGGTCGGCAGGGACTTGGTGGGCCGAAGAGCCTGTTTCTTCGCTGTATCTCTAAACTAAGCTAAACTGCGAATTACTGGTTTCAGATTATTAATTTTGACTGCTTTGGGATTTGATTAGAGTGTGGCAAATGAGTCTATGTCCACATTCCTAAACAATTTGTGCAAATGAGAAGCAGTTGAACAGTACCGTGTTTGCAATATCTAACCTATGTGCAAAAAATTGGGTTAATTTACACATGTAAAATGCAAAATTAATATCAGTTATTTTTCTTTGAATTGCAGTGCAACCATTTTTTTTAAATTACCAGTAATATTGAAATAATTATTACATTGTATGAATAATTGGAAAATATCCTGTCACCTCATATGGATGATGCATTTTGAACAATTTGTGGAGCAGTATTAGCTATGTTAAATTTGGGTCATTTGGAACAGTGAAGGACATTGAGTACTTTAGTCTACTGTCGTGAGCTCCAATTTTCCAATAAGTTACAACCAGGAGTAGTAACTTCTATTGTTTCATGTTTTTAACACAAACAAATATCCCAAAGCACATTATAAGAAAGTTGATCAGACTCTACATTGAACCATGAGATTAGAGAAAATTATCAGAAAAAAAAATAATGGTCAAAATATCAAAGTCGGATGTGTGTGTGTGTGTGTGTGTGTGTGGGAGGGAGGGGGGGGGGGGGGGGAGACAATGTTGGAATAAATAAATTTGTTGATGAATTGAATTGAATCCTTTATTTGTCATTTAGTCCTTTCGGTCTGAACGAAATGTCGTTGCCTGCAGCCATACATGTAATAATAAACAACACACAATAAACACAAATTAACATCCACCACAGTGAGTTCACCAAGCACCTCCTCACTGTGATGGAGGCAAAAAGTCTTAGGGTTGCTGTCTCTTCCCTCCTCTTCTCCCTCTGCGCTGAGACGATACCCCACCGGGCGATGGTAAGTCAGTCCCGTGGTTCAAGCTCCGCGGCCCGGGGTGGTCGAAGCTGCCGCCCTCCAGTCCAGCGGACGCAGTTGTTGCCACGGGAGCTACGGAAAACAGTCATCAACCTGTGACCCGTGACCTCCCGACGATGTCATCCACTGACCCGCGGCCAAGCCCCGGATTCAGGTCGCCGCTGCCAGAACGCCGCCTCAGCCGCCGGAGCACCGTTTCCGCCCCGCACCGGGCCGCCCACACGGGAGCGTCTCAGCCCCGCGCCGGGCTGCCCCCACGGGAGCGTCTTCCAGCCGGGAGCCGGGCCGTCCTCACGGGAGCACCTTCCAGCCGGGAGCCGGGCCGCCCACACGGGAGCGTCTTCCAGCCGGGAGCCGGGCCGCCCACACGGGAGCGCCTTCCAGCCCCGCACCGGGCCGCCCTCATGGGAGCGCCTCAGCGCCGCACCGGGCCGCCCACACGGGAGCACCTTCCAGCCGGGAGCCGGGCCGCCCTCACAGGAGTGTCTCAGCCCCGCGCCGTCCACCCTCACCGGAACGTCGAGTCGAGCCGCTGCCAGAACGCCGCAGCAGCTCGAAGACGGCCAGCCTCACGTTGGTAAGTCCTGGCTGGCTCTACCTCCGGATCCTCGAGGTCGGTCGCAGGTTGGAGGCCGCCAGCTCCGCCATTAGGCCTCAGCTCAGACGGGGGAAGAGAAGGGGGGGATGCGACAAGAAAGTCGCATTCCCCCGAAGGGAGAGACAGAAAGCCCTGTTTCACCCCCCCCCACATAACACAACCTAATAACCAAAAGTTTAACTGAACAAGACAAAAAAAACAACACAAAAAAGTAAAAACAGACAGACTGCAGGCGAGCCGCAGCCGTTTCACAGCACCGCCTCTTCCGGAGGTTCATTAGTGATAGGAGCAGAATTAAGCCATTTGGCCCATCAAGTCTACTCCATTCAATCATGGCTGATCGATCTTCCCCTCTTAATTCCATTCTCCTGCCTTCTCCCAATAACCCCTGACACACGTACTAATGAAGAATCTATCTATCTGTCTTAAAAATGTCCATAGATTTGCCCTCCGCAGCCTTCTGTGGCAAAGAATTCCACAGATTCCCCACCCTCCGACTAAAGAAATTCCTTCTAATTTCCTTCCCAAAAGAGCGTCCTTTAATTCTGAGGCTATTACCTCTGGTCTGAGACTCACTCAATAGTGGAAAAATCCTTTCAACATCCACTCTATCCAGGCCTTTCACAGGGGGAATGTCCGTACAGACAGCAGCTTTAATCAGGATTGCTCCCGTGTGTCTGGCGCCATGAGGCAGCAACTCTAACACTGTGCCACCAAGCCGCTACCTGTTGCTGTCTTGGATCACTGCCTTGAACAAGAGTGGCTTAATTAACTGAGCAAATCTATCCACCAACGCAGTAGATAGTGCAGGAATCTCTTGAAATGGTCGTCACCTCCCTGATGCTGGCGACCCAGAAGAAAAACTCCTTGTGCTGTGGTACATGGGTGTCCAGCATACACGCTAATGATATATTAAACCAATCAATAATGCATTCCTCACTACTCAAACAGTGGTGTGGGAAGAGCTGTCAAGGTAGCAAAAGTGATCAAAATAAAAACATCCATATGAGACAGTGACACGATGTCCTAAACTGGAAATGTCTAGAGGATTGGGCAAAATATCTTTGTGACCTTAAGATCTCCAAGATCATTTGGAATTTCAAATTATTCAGATTATTTTAAACTGGCTTTTCAGGTGTAAAAAAAGAAATGGGATGAAGAATATAGGCCCCCTTACCTGCTCTGCTATTCAATAAGATTGTACCCAATCCTATGCGTTTTGTCCAGTTTCCTACCTGCCCCTGATATCCAGAATTGTCCTTTAATGATGAACAATATACCAATCTCTGCCTTGAATATCTTCCAAGAACTAAACATTCATACCTCCCGAGATAGGTTTAAAGATCTGCAAATCTCTGTGTGAAGAAATGTCTTCTTAGCCAAATCTTGGCTTTAATTGGGTGATGCTTAATTCTTGATTTTCCAGCTACAGGAAACAGCATCTCAGCGTCTGCCATGTTAATCCTTTTCTGCATCTTATTTCCTTAAATGAGTTGTATTCATTTCTTAGTCACACAATTAAACCTCAAGGAATAGTTCCAAGACTGGCTGCCCTTATCTGGACACATTAACTTGTTTAACATCTCAGCAACAATTCCTGTCTCTACATAATTGAAAGGTTGTTTGAATGCTGACCTTTTATTTAAAATCTTACATTGAAACACAATACATGCAATAACGTATCATGAATACATGCAATCATGAGCCTGTTAAATGCTTCAGCATAGTTTATTTTTTATCTCAGTAAATATAAAATTGGACTCCAGGTGCTAGAGCTTGTTTTATGCTTCAGTCATACACCACCAGCTATGTTTTGACAGTGGGTGATCACATTTCTGGCTTCCTCGCCTGTACATTGCAGCACAGAAGCAATGGGTTGAGGGTCGGATGCTGGCAAGTCTCACCTCCTTCTCCACTAGACTCACCGTTTTCACCGTTAATGGGCAGAGGATAAATGTGTGAACAATCTCTTGGCTTTATGCCAGGGATGACTAATGTGTAGTGTCATTTGATGTTGCTGACTTTGAATAAGGGGCAAATGTGATTTTAGTTTGCTTATTTTTCTTAATGTAATTCTTGTTGTTTAAGCCATTTTAAGTATTATCATAATATTTCAAAACAACTAGAACTATTTAAACTTATTTACATTTCTTTGATACAATTTAATATAGTTCAAAGGCCCGTCAAATGACCGCAAGGATGTGGGTTCTATGGGTGGAGACTAGGGATTGCCCATGTGAGGACAAGTTACTGTTCACGGTCTGATAGTTTCACAGAGCTTTAAATCTGGTCATGGGAAAAATGGGGAGAACCATTGTGGGCAGTGGCTGATCAAGTGTGTTATGTTCCGTTTTAATGAACTCTAGGTTTAATGCAACTAAACCTATCCGATCGATTCTCAAAGGGAATAGAATACAAGGGCTAATAGTTTGTATAGTAAATTAGTTTTAAGTTGAGGGGAAAGGCTGTTATGAATTTATTTTTTGATAGTAATTTCCATATTGCTCTTATATTTTCTTCTTTATTGCAAGAAATTGATCCACTAATTTACTGTGTGAATCATCATGTTAGATATACCTGCAGTGAATTAGTGATATGAGGAAGCAAATGATCATAATCCTTAATTCATCTGTAACTTGGTTTAATATTAGATTGGTAAATCATGTGGAAAGATGAATGAATTGCAATGTGGATATTTTATCTGGAAAGGAGATTATACTTGGTGCATGGTGGAAATACTGCAAAATAATATGACACCAAAGATCCCACAATTCTATTCGGACAATAAGTCTTAACTTGAATGCAGTTACAGGGATATATCAAGAACATAAATGTGCTGCATGAGTTATTGATCTGTATAGAGGCTTGATAAAATAGATTTTGGCAGTCATGAGTGGTTATAAAATGGAGCAATCTGCTATTGTGGCCTCTTAAATGATTCTTCATGGATCTGTGTTCAGAACTGATCGGGTTAGAGTGCATCAATTATTTTATACCTATGGTTTTCTTCATGCAATTATTCTATTTTCTCTGTATTCTAATGAGTTGTCTTTTTGAGGCTGGTCTTAAATAAGATTGGCAGATGAAGTACAGACCAGGAATTAGGCGTGATTTTCCTGGACTATGAAACTTGATATACAGTGAACCATTTAATATCCATTTTAATCCCTTCTCCTTTGTTGCAAGTTTACTATGTTGTCATCAGTTGACATCTTATTATCAGCTATAATGATCTCCCTATTTGGACTGCTTTTTATTGAGATGAGGGAAATGCTTTGTTTTTACTGAATTATATTAAACAACAATCCCCAATCACCATGTTTTAAAGAAAGAATAAATCATTCAAAAGATTAATTGTTGTTATATGTCTGGCATTCCCCAGGAACAGTTAAGTCTGTACATCGTGTTAATGGTTCAAATTCAATATTGCTTTCAATCCAAACGGTTTATTTCACTGATGCAGTAAATGCAATGTACTGCAGCCTACTGTGGTTAGAGTAGATTTTCGGGTGACCTTGGAATTCTGTGGTCTGGAGATGATTTTATAACCAGCTACATTTACAAATAGTAAATCACTCTTGCTGGAGCTAGCTCTGCTGCCCGTTTCATAAGACATTTTGTAGCCTCATATTCCAAATGATGTGAAAATAGTGTGCTATAATTTTCCACATAGCATGCAACTCGCCTGTTTCTTTCAATAATGAGGATTACTGATTCTAAAAAAGAGGGATTGCCTGTTATAAGTGAGGTATGAATATATTTTTTCAAAGCTCATGCTTTTGAACACTGCTGAATAGCAATAATTTATCTCAATAATTATGCAATTGCATTAGGGCTAATGGCAAAACTATCACATTTGTTGTCATTCTACCGTGAAACTGCCAGCAGTTTAATAATTTATGCACTTCAGTAGTTTAAAGTGAAAATCACAAATTCACTGTTTCAGTGAATCAATATTACTTAATTGCTGTACTATCTGTGATTCTTTCATTGAATTAAGGAAAATCACTGCAATTTATGTAAAAGTAAATTATTTTGAAGTATGTCGCAACTTAAAATGCTCAGTGTATGCTTTGTAAAATTAGGTCAAAGTGAGTTTTTTTTAATTGACAATTTAAAAATAATAAATCCTCATATTTTCAAAGTGCAATGCATTTTAAGGAATTAAATAGTTTATAGTTTCTGTCAAAGTTTATGTAGCACTCTTTCACAGTTAATTCTGTTTCTTTTTGTAAGTTGGTGCACATGACAACTCCTTAAATGTGACCTATGGTTCAATTAGCTTGATGAAATCACAGGGTATGTTCTATATTGATATCTGTTAATGACGGACTTGGGGACATCGAATCTAAATCTCACAGATTGCTAGCTCCATAAGGAGTTGGCTTCACAATCCACAGTGAATAGTTGCTGCCTTTTCAGGGAATTTGAGGATGTGCAAGACTTTGAGATGTTGCCCTTTTGATTGAACTTTTGAACTAAGGTGTTGTGTGCCTCTGAAATAGGTCTTAAATATCCTTATGGCTCCATTTAATGAAGAACACAGGAGTTACTCCCCAAATCTCTACCAAAACTGGTTCCTCTACTCGTGTAAGATTATTTGAATAGCCTGAGGTTTTAACAGGAGCAAAATAACAGCAAGTGTGCATTTCAAAGAAGTGGAAATGCTGGCATTGGTGGGGTGGGATGCAATGCCGGTTGAACAAATGGGTACTTTTCACATTTCTCCTTGAAATTAAAGAAAATCATTGTTTAGTTCAGATACAGCGTGGAAACAGGCCCTTCGGCGCACCGAGTGTGCACCGACCAGCGATTCCTGCACACTAACGCTATCCTACAGACAATAGTGGCAATTTACATTTAAACCAAGCCAATTAACCTACAAACCTGTACGTCTTTGGAGTGTGGGAGGACACTGAAGATTTCTGAGAAAACCCATGCTTTCATGGGGAGAACGTAGAAACTCTGTGCACTCAACACCTGTAGTCGGGATCGAACCCGAGTCTCTGGCGCTGTAGGGCAGGAACTGTACCCCTCTGCCACTATGCCGCGGTAGTATTGATTGCTTTGGGTCTTTTATTTATAGTCTGCTTTTGGGTTTTATCTTAAGGTTCCCCTACTATTCCAAGTTCCCACTGTGTGTACAGAAGAATTTGTAGATTTCACTGGCCACTTGCACTTGTACTGAAGGAGATACTTAAATTCAAACAATCAGTGGATCAATATTGCAAACACTTAATCATTTTAACATATTGGTGCTTCATTATCAAAAATAATTTGCAATTTTTTTCTTTATTTTATGGTAATGAGGCAAACTATAAGTCTATACTTGGAGTGGTGAAAATTAAAAAAATGCAGAACAGATATAGATTAATTTCAACAAGTTTCATCTGCAGTCTTTTTGTTGAAACTGATATTTGTAGGATCTTTCATGTAAGTCCTTTTGCTCTAGGTTTCTTTTGGAAACTATGAAGGTTCACCTTTTACATTAGTATTAAATATGAATTATGAAGACAAAGTACATAAAATACTACTTTAAGAGTTAGTAGTTTAAAAAAAACTAATTTATTTGATGAAATGTGGTCAGATATCAGTTGACAGGGAAACACTATCAGTATAAACAGATGATGACCTTGCACCAGAATTGCATGCAGCAATGACATGGTTCTATTTGTATTATGCAAGATGATTAAAAAAAACAAACTGTAATAGTCAATGGTAGACACAAAATGCTGGATTAACTCAGGCAGCATTTCTGGAGAGAAGGAATAGGTGATGTTTCGGGTCGAGACCCTTCTTCAAACTGATGTTGGGAGTGAGTGGGACAGATAGAATATAGTCCGAGACTGTAAGACTGGTGGGAGAACTGGGAAGGAGGAGGGGATAGAGAGGGAAAGCAAGAGCTATTTGAAGCTAGAGAAGTCAATGTTCATACCGCTGAGGTATAAACTAGCCAAGTGAGATATGAGGTGCTGTCCCTCCAATTTATGCTGGACCTCACTCTGACAATGGAGGAGGCCCAGGACAGAAAGGTCAGATTGGGAATGGGAGAGGGAGTTGAAGTGCTGAGCCACCGGGAGATCAGGTAGGTTATGATGGACTGAGCGCAGGTGTTCAGTGAAACGATCGCCGAGCCTGCGCTTGATCTCGCCGATGTAGAGAAGTTGTCACCTGGAACTGCGGATAAACAGTAAATGAGGTTGGAGGAGGTGCAAGTGAACCTCTGCTTCAGCTGGTAAGACTGTTTGGATGGAGTCAAGGGGGGAGGTAAAGGGACGGGTGTTGCATCTCCTGTGGTTGCAGGGGAAAGTACCAGGGGAGTGGGTGGTTTGGGTGGGAAGGCATGAGTTGCCCATGGATTTTCGGAGGCAACGGTCGCTGCGGAAAGCAGGAAAGGGTGGAGATGGGACGATATGGCCAATAGTGTGATCACTTTGGAGGTGGCGAAAATATTGGAGGATTATATGCTGTTTGGGACGGCTGATGGGGTGGAAGGTAAGGACAAGGGGGACTCTGTCCTTGTTACAAATGGGGGGAAGGGGGAGCATGAGCGGAGCTGCGGGATATCGAGGTGACTCTAGTGAGAGCCTCATCTATAATGGAAGAGGGGAACCCCCGTTTCCTAAAGAATGAGGACAGCTCCGATGCCCTGGTATGGAAAACCTCATCCTGGGCGCAGTCAGAGGAATTAGGAGTAGGAGATAGAGTTTTTATAGGAAGCAGGGTGGGAAGTAGTGTAGTCTAGAAAGATAGCTATGGGAGTCAGTAGGTTTGTAGTAGATGTCAGTTAATAGCCAGTTTGAGTGTAATTTTCCATTGAAAAGAGGGAAGTATTAAAAGTTCAACCAGCTGACCATCAGGAAGTGTTGTGGTTCATTAAGATGTGCATTGTTTAATCTTTCAGTTGTGTCTTGCTGGGGTCAATGATGTTTCACTGCCCTAAGCACAATTAAGTTAAAATATTTATGGACTGTAGGACAAGTCTTTTGCTATTTGCTATTTATCATAAACTGGCAAATGGGATTTGGGTATATGCAATTTTCTATAAGTAGCAAATAGTATTCCCTTATTGAAGGTACTGATGTCATTTCTGAGGATAATGTGAACATTTATTCCCCTGAACTTGGAGATTTTCACCAAACTTCACAGTTGATTTCATCTGGATTTACATTTGAATTTCATGCTGGGAAACACAAGTGACTCAATCTCTGCATCTGGATGGGTTCTGTAATTTAATAGCAACTTGTCACCTCCAATAACTTTGCAAGATGTGATTCCTTTTTGTCCTCTTGTCACTGACATGCCAAAAGCTGTGTACAGATATACTTCGACTTCCTAAATGTTCATCAAAACTTCTGGCAACAATGGCATTGCCACTATAAATATATTTGATTGCTGGTTTTGTTGCTGCTGATGTATTGTACTGGGCCTATGGAAGTGCCCTTTGCACTTTAGTCTGCGTGAAAACAAAATATATGGACAAAATTAATCTTGGTCTTTTACACCCCTGACAGGTTTCCTGTTATTATTATGGAAAAAATAAGTGCCTGCACTTCACTATTGTAAAACTCATACTCCAGCTTTCTTGGGCCTTTTGGTGATGCTGGTCTGGCAGTTTTGTGGCTAATTTAATGTTTTTCCTCTTGATTTCAACACTGTTTTAACTTTACTTTTTGGACATTACACAGTACCCTGTATTATAAAAATTATAGTGCGCCCATTGGGTTGAAAGGGTGTATGGGGAGAAAAGGGACACTTCAAGATCATTTCAAAGGAAGAATAAGAACGTGGTCCAGGTGAGTAGGACAGGAATGCAAGAAAAATCATCGTGAGTCAGATGTCGAACCATAGAAATGATTGTCCGCTCTAACTGAGTAAGTTGTTATCATTGTATATAGTTATGACGAGTTACCTGCTCCATGGTCGGATAGTCGGCGACTAAACCTGGTTTGCCAGGTGAGGAGGGGGCTGTGGACCCCCAGCAGGACCAAAAACAAGACCTGTCAAAGGGTGGATGAGCTTCTAGCGAGCCAACAGCCATTCACACTTCAGTAGAAGTTGCGATCACTCGTATATAGCATTGTAAGGAAATTCCCATTGGAAACCAGCACCACTGCGTCGCTAATGTTTTCAACGATGATGAATGAAATGAAATTATATATAGTTATAAGAAAGAACTGCAGATGGTGGTTAACACACAAGTACACAGTGCTGGAGTAACTTAGTTGCTCAGGCAGCATCTCTGGATAACATGGATAGGTGACTTTGGGACACTTCTTCCGACTGACTCAGTCTGCTGAGTTACTCCAGCACTTTGTGTTGTTTCACCTTAAAACCAAACCTTGATGTTGCTGGTCTGCACCAGCGAGCCCTTCTTCACCAGTTACTGCACTGTCCCGTTGAAGTGTCTTTTAATATAGCTCTCTTTGTGCCTGGCTTTCTTCATGTCTCTGCTACCGACAAAACACGGTTGGCCATGAAGGCTCTCCCTTCCCACTCACTTGCTGCTGCTGCTTCCTGGTGGCCCTTCACTTTGTCCGCTCCCCATTTCACCACCTCCTCCTCCACAGTGACGTCAACCGGACCGTGTGATGGGTGAAGGGCTCGCGGGTGCCGGGTTGGCATCGGAAGCTGGGACTGTAAGAGACATGACGTGGAGCGAGCTGGGTGGTCGTGTCGACAGGACCATCAGTTATAACAGAAATCCATTATAGTGGTGAATTTTGGGTCACTGTAGTGATATTGTGAATTATCAGCGATTTATTGTGGAGACCTGCCGACTTGCCTGAAGCAACCCACATTCCAACTTTATATGTGTGGTGGCATGGGAATTGGGCAATGGACTGAGGAAGCTGTGCAACCTTATCCGATAGAACTGGTATCATTCAACAGTTTGTATTTGCATAGTCCCTGCCTTTGTTTGACATACTCACTGACCTATGATCCCAATTTTAATCATAGGTCTCTGGCCAAGCAGAGGGTTCAAAGGGGACTATTTTGGCTTGCACTCGGCACAATGTAAATTTTGGGGAAACACGATAGGACTCTGATCCGTTGCTGGACTTCACATGGAAACCAGTGGTGGTGAAGTGTTGGGGGAGTCCAGAACCAGGGGCCACAGTTTAAGAATAAGGAGTAAGCCATTTAGAACGGAGACGAGGAAACACTTATTCTCACAGAGAGTGGTGAGACTGTGGAATTCTCTGCCTCAGAGGGCGGTGGAGGCAGGTTCTCTGGATGCTTTCAAGAGAGAGCTAGATAGGGCTCTTAAAAATAGCGGAGTCAGGCGATATGGGGAGAAGGCAGAAACGGGGTACTGATTGGGGATGATCAGCCATGATCACATTGAATGGCGGTGCTGGCTCGAAGGGCCGAATGGCCTATTCCTTCGCTCCATAGATGCTGCCTCACCCACTGAGTATCTCCAGCATTTTTGTCTACCTTCATTGCAGCAGTTTTATCTGGCATGGGATCTCCAATGCAAATTCTGGGCTATCTCAGTATGCCTGCCAGTATGGTCGTGGGTCCACCCAAGGCTGACGGGATATATGATGTCATCCCACCGACCTTCTGTGCAAAGCGAGCATAGTATGCATTAACTTGTTGCTGCCAGTTATACTGCCTGATTTCCACCATCAATGGGTATCTGTGCAGTTCAGTGCTGACCACCGTTGTGGCCAGACGTGTTGTGAGAGCCTGTGAACTGGGAAGATATTTTCTGAATAAAATTTTGTTCGAAAACTCAGTTGTCGTTCTTGCGACTGCCAAAATGGAATCTAATGGTATTTGGCAGACAGGAGTATTGTTGGGCATTAGTTAGTATGTGTGTCAAGGGTTATGGGGAGAAAGCAGGAGAATGGAGTTAGGAGAGATAGATCAGCCATGATTGAATGGTGGAGTAGACTTGATGGGCCAAATGGCCTAATTCAGCTCCTATCACCTGACCTATGGCAGGTATTCTTTTAATTGCATTGGAAGTTTATTTTATGACTTTTGGAATAGCTTTTGATGTTTTAGAGTTGCATGTTGAAGTTTTACCATTCACCTCTATTCACATTGTTTGATTGATATATAATGGATTCATAAACATGACCTCCAACTGAATATTTGCAAGAATGAAAGTCAGCGTTTTTGGCCGGTTCATAAACACTGCAGCCTTGCCAATCACTCAAAGCATTATCTCATGGTGAGTCAGACTCCATATCCTCTGCAGCCTGTTGAGTTACATTTTTGAAATGCAAACTTCAGCACAAACAAGTCAACAAGATTAGTTACTTTCCTGTTGCTGAAATCTTTATTCTCTTCAATCCAATTATTCAATTTTGTTCAGAACTCATGGGCCCATTCTCCTGTCCTGTCATTTGCATGTATCCCTGGTGGCTTCCCGACTCTCGAGTAATGAATGTAAAACCTTTACTTTGATTCCTGTAGGTTTGTTTCGCCTGTAATGTAAGTCTGAGCTCTTTACCCCCAACCCCCATGTCCATTGTAGCTGTAAACCTCTAACCACATTTGATGCAATTCTGTTGCTTTGTTCTTTTGGTGGGAAAATCTGTAGCCACCCTGGCTACTCTTTTGGAAACATTCTCTGATTCCTTGAAGTAAACTCTGATAACGCACATTCTGAATTGCAAATTATTACCTGCATTTGTGCACATTTTCCAATGAAGCTTTGTACAAAGAGATTATGTAGGGAGGTTTTTCAAACTATAGACAATCACATATACACAAATCATGAGACTTCTTTACATTAGTTGGTGCACATTAGTGGAACTATTTAAATGATTTATTTTTGAGATATGCATTTAAATCTGATTACTTGACGATGGAAATTGAGCACAGGCAGAATCAGCATTAATTCCTTATTGCTCGTGAGAAGGAATGCTACGGTGTCTTTTTAATTTACTAATTGAATCATAGTCATGTAACAACCTGCAATGGAAGTGTTTCTTTTTGAGAGATGAACCTGGAGGAATGAGGGCTATCAACACCTGCTCTAATGTGCTTCAATGGCATCTCAGAAATGAGGAACATCTGCTTGAATGCCGCTCATTGTTTCCACACTGATTTAGCTGTTTCCACATTCACTGTGATTATTTTTGTCATGTAATATCTGCTTTTTACCCACTTTGGAACCTCCTGCCCTCTCTTCTCCACGATCCTCCCTATAATTCGGACAGATTTAACATTTGCCATGGCTAACACAGAAATGCTCTCCCTTCAGAAAAGCTCTTGCCCAGCTTCAATCCCTAAAACTAAATCTGCAGTTGCAGAAACACTTCGACAAAAGTTTATTTTAACAGATTTGGTATGAAAGTAAAGTATGGGCTCAGTGTTACAAGCAATACTGTGAGTGTATTGGTTTATTTCTGTTATTAGTTGAAAATAATTGCATTTCTTTTTCATGTTGCATCTTTGGTTCATCGAGAAAAATAAATGAATATTTTCTCAGGACAGACGCGGTAGTAAAAAAAAGATCTGTTTTCCAGATGGGGTCATTGTTTCAAAGTGTAGGGTGATGTGCAATATTTTTCAGTTATATATTGGACTCTGGTACTATAATTTGTTTTTCTCCCCATGAAAATAGGATGTGGGAAACATTTGGAATTCATATTTTTACTGTTGTGAAATGAATCTCGTGAAGCTATTGATTTAACTGAATGAGACAATTTTGCTTCCTAGCCAAAATGAATTTTAAAAAATGCATTTGAAAATACATTATCATCTTGTTGGTTATTAACTAACTTCTCTTTTGTGATGCTTTACATTCTTGGTTTAAATTTGACTGACTACATCAGTCAATACATCCTTCAAGTACCAATGTGTATTGCATGTAGATGGATATTACAAAGGTTATACTGATTGTAGCGTTTGTGGTTGATGCAACTGCTGGGAGATTTTTTTTTATTGGCTTGGACCATCCACAGTGTCACTGATTAATGATCATCGGATTAAGGAAAATGAAATTTGAACAATGGGAATTGGTATTGCAATTCTTGATCCAACACTATTTCCAATACCCACTTCCCCAAACCACTTCACAAATAAGAATTAATTGGACCAGTGCCAGAAAATTCATTAGAGCTTCAGTCAAATGTTCTGCAAGGAATAAATGATATTGTGAAGTTTTGCTTCAAAGGAGAGCAGTTCTGTGTATGCAAACCTGGACTGCAAGCAAAAGCTGACCAAAAACTTTCAAAAATACACTAACAATAGTTAGTTGTAAAGTAAGTAAAAATAGATGAAAATAAGTAATTCTACGTTCCTGCTGGAAACAAACTTGTACCTTAGCTGTGTGTCCCCAGAGTACTGCCATGGAGATTAAAGGCAATGGCCATTAAAAAATATAGAAAAATAATACTTATGTGAAAGATTTTCACTTTAAACTGTAATCTCTTAAACCTATTTCTTTCGGTTTCTGGTTTATCGAAAAAGCTTTGGTGTTAAGACAAGGGACATGAGTTGTGTTATAGCTTTGTGAATTAATCTTCAGCAAGAAGAGTTATTTGAAATTTATAGATATGTATTTAGTGGGTCTGATCTGTACTAGGTTGGATGCTGATTTTCACTTTGATTTTGGTTTCAATCCAGACAAGTTAAAGGAAGCATAAATCTCGTATTAAATTCGGGCAGTCTCAATGTTTCATGTGGGCATGAGTCCATGGCATTAAACTATTGAGGACTGAGTGTCACATTAATAATAGCAAATTAGAGAAACATGGACATTATTTGGATGCTAAAGGGGTGGGATTGTAGATAGTGATGATGGTTGTCAAAAATTGCACAAGTTAGGCAGTTGGGCTGAGGAAAAGCTGATGGAATTTAATACGTTAATTAAATAATGC
Organism: Amblyraja radiata; assembly: GCF_010909765.2. Lineage (NCBI taxonomy): Eukaryota > Metazoa > Chordata > Chondrichthyes > Rajiformes > Rajidae > Amblyraja > Amblyraja radiata. The sequence continues at coordinate 49,736,503 of NC_045960.1, read as the reverse complement.
ATCGGATCATGAGAGGAATAGATTGTGAAAATGCATAGAGAATTTTATCAAGATTATGGAAATCAAGAGCCAGAGGACGTAGGTTTAAGGTGAGGGGGGAAAGATTTAATGGGAACCTGAGGGGCAACAGTTTTACACAAAGAGTGGTAGGTATATGAAACGAGCTGCCAGAGTACGTAGTTAAGGCAGGTATTATCACAACTTTAACAAATGTGGACAGGCATGGATAGGTTAGGTTTAGAGGGATATGAGCCGAATGCAGGCAGGTGGGACCAGTGTCGATGGGACATGTTGGTTGGCCTGGACACGTTGGTTTGAAGGGCTTGTTTCCACACTGAACATATGAAAGATATTAGTTATGACAATTTTTTTTTTAATTGGGAATTTCAGGATTTGAGGAAGGTTCTCGGCTTTTGGCCAACCATATTGTAGCTGACTACTGTTTCATGGTGTCTGGCAGCTCTGATACTGACGTCAATAATCAGATCATACAGCTTGGAAACAGGCCCCTCAGCCACACTCATCCATGCCAACCAAGATGGCTCATCTATCCCACCGGCCTGTGTTTGACATACCCCTCTAAACCTTTGCTGTCCATGTACTTGTCCAAGTACCTTTTAAATGCTGTTATAATACATGCCTCAACTAAGATAAGGGCCAATACTAAAAAAAAAGTTTATTAAGAGTGAAAGAGTAGCTCGGGAAAGATATATTCCCTTGATGATCAATTACGGGAAATGGGTGACATCTTAAATGAATACTTCGCATCAACATTACAAAGAAGGTGTTAGAGATCCTGAAACATAAATTGGATGAATCACCAGAGCCAGATCAGGTGTATCCTAGAATGTGATGTAAAGCAAGGGAGGTTATTGCTGGGAGCCTGGCAGAGATTTTTGTAACTTTATTATCCAAGGGTGAGGTACCAGAAGATTAAAAGATAGTTGATGCTCTGCTCTTATTTAAGAAGAACAGCAGAGATAAGCCAGTGAAATACAGGCTTACAAATAGACAATAGGTGCAGGAGTAGGCCATTCGGCCCTTCGAACCAGCACCGCCATTCAATGTGATCATGGCTGATCATCCCCAATCAGTACCCCGTTCCTGCCTTCTCCCCATATCCCCTGACTCCGATATCTGTAAGAGCCCTATCTAGCTGTCTCTTGAAAGTATCCAGAGAACTGGCCTCCACCTTCCTCTGAGGCAGAGAATTCCACAGACTCACAACTCTCTGTGAGAAAAAGTGTTTCCTCGTCTCCGTTCTAAATGGCTTACCCCTTATTCTTAAACTGTGGTCCCTGGTTCTGGACTCGCCCAACATCGGGAACATGTTTCCTGCCTCTAGCGTGTCCAAGCCCTTAACAATCTTATATGTTTCAATAAGATCCCTCTCATCCTTCTCAACTCCAGAGTGTACAAGCCCAGCTGCTCCATTCTCTCAGCATATGACAGTCCCGGCATCCCGGGAATTAACCTTGTAAACCTACGCTGCACTCCCTCAATAGCAAGAATGTCCTTCCTCAAATTAGGGGAGTAAAACTGCACACAATACTCCAGGTGTGGTCTCACTAGGGCTCTGTACCACTGCAGAAGGACCTCTTTGCTCCTATACTCGACTCCTCTTGTTATAAAGACCAACATGCCATTTGCTTTCTTCACTGCCTGCTGTACCTGCATCAGGGCTCGAAATTAACGGTTGCCCGGTTGCCAATGGCAACCCACAGACCCGCGGGGCAACCTAAAAGCCCCGGGACACCTCTCGTTTAATTCTGAGCATGCCCCCTCTCTATCTTTCTCTCTCTCTCTCTGTCACTCTCCGTCTCCGCCCGCTCTTCATCCGCCGGCACGGCCGGCCGCCTTACACATGCGCACAACCACGGCCAGCACCAAAGATCCTATAGGGAGGATCTTTGGCCAGCACATCATCGGCCGTGGTTGTGTGCATGCGCACTGCCACTGGTCTAAGTCGGCCACTTTCTCCCTCCCTTTGCATGGTGGGAGATCTTGCTGCCATTGCTGTCCACTCGTAGCGACCGCTGAAAACTAACGCAGAATCACTCGCTGGAGCTGGAGTAACTCCCTGGAGTAACTCTTGCTGCTTGTTTTCCTGGTCCTCCAAAAATATTCGAAATGGAATTTAAACAGAATTGAAACACCACCACCAAACTTTGAAAAATAACAGCCTATTGCATTTTATCTGTTTATTTATTGTGTATATATATGGTCTATGGTATATAGACACAGTGAACTTTTATCTCCTGTTCTGTATTATGTTTACATATTCTGTTGTGCTGCAGCAAGCAAGAATTTCATTGTCCTATCTGGGACACATGACAATAAAACTCTCTTGACTCTTGACTTGGATTTAACCAAAAAAGGGTTCTTGGGGGAAAAAAAGAGCTACCTTAAATTTAATTGCTTCTGGTTGGGTACCTATAGTAGGGTGAAGACTATTCCATGCTTTAACTGTGGGGCGGAACTCCATGGAGCAGCCAGCATCTCTGGATAGAAGAAATTGGATGACGTTTCGGGTAGAGACCCTTCTTTAGATCTCCTCTGGTTTTAGTGTTTTAGTTTAATTTAAAGATACAGCGTGTAAACAGGCCCTACGGCCCACCGAGTCCACGCCGATCACCGATCACCCGTACACTAGTTCTATCCCACACATTAGCGACGTAAGTCAAGAGTCAAGATTGTTTTATTGTCTCATGTCCCAATGAAATCCTTACTTGCAGCAGCACAACAGAATACGTAAACATAGTACTCTGTAAACAATGTTATCAACGAGAAAACAAAACAGTGTATATTTATATATGAATATATGACTATATACGCACACACACACAATTTCCCTCCTTGCATTAATAAAGTTCTATTGTATAGTATCGTGTGTGTAGGAAAGAACTGCAGATGCTGGTTTAAACTGAAGATAGACACAAAAAGCTGAAGTAACACAACAGGTTAGACAGAATCTCTGGACAAAAGAAAAATATTACATTTTGGGTTGGGTCTGAAAAAGGTTCCTGCACACCTTTGGAATGTAGAAGAAAATAAGAGCACCCGGAACAAACCCATGCTATCAAAGGGAAAAGGAGCAAACTCCATACAGACAGCACCCATATTCAGAATCAATTCCGGGTCTCTGGCACTTTTAGGTAGCAACTTTATGACCAATGTACTGCCCCGTAGTCTTGAACTGAATTAAAACGTACAGTAGCTGTAAAGGGGGACATAGTGTCACTTAGAGATCTGAGACTGAAAATGGATAGTTTCTTTTTTTTTTCGTAACCAAAGTTATCAATGTATATTTTTTTGTGTGTTGGAAAATAAAATATAGTGGCACAGCTGGTGGACTTGCTGCCTCACGTGCCAGGGATCTGTGTTCGATCCTGTCCTCGGGCACTGTCTGTGTTGAATTTGCACATTCTCCCTGCAAGCATGTAGGTTTCCTCCCACATCGCAAAGATGCATTGGCTTTGTGGGTTAACTTGTCTCTGTAAAATTGTCCCTAATGTGTAGTGAGTGGGTGAGGAAAGTGGGATAGCAGAACTTGTGTGAATGGGGAGACAAAAATGCTGGAGAAACTCAGCAGGTAAGGCAGCATCTATGGAACGAAGGAAATAGGTGACGTTTTGGGTCGAGACCCTTCTTCAAACTGATGTGAGGGTGCATGGGGTGGGAAGGAGAAAGGAAGAGGTGGAGACAGTGGGCTGAGGGAGAGCTGGGAAGCGGAGGAGAAAGCAGGGACTACCTGAAATTGGAGGTCAAATTTCATACCGGTGGGGTATAAACTGCCCAAACAAAATATGAGGTGCTGCTCCTCCAATTTACGGTGGGCCTCACTCTGGCCATGGAGGAGGCCCAGGACAGAAAAGTCTGATTCGGAATAGGAGGGGGAGTTGAAGCCACCAGGAGATCAGGTTGGTTATTGCGAACTGAGCGTAGGTGTTGTGCGAAGCGATCGCCAAGCCTGCACTTGGTCTCACTGAGGTTGATCATACGCTGAATAATCCAACCAGAATTTTGTTTGGAAGTGGAAAGAAATGATAGAAATTGCATTCTTTGCAATGTATAAAAGGAGATGAGATACTGTATTGTAATTTTGCTGCATGTCATTGTGGTATATATCATGTCTTGATTGGTGAATATGTTTAGTTTGTGACTTTATTTAAAGCAGAAATAATATGTGAATGCTTCATTGACCATAATTCCGACTGGTAACTACGCACTTCGTCCGAGCACATTATCGCACGTGTCATGCAAGCCGTCTTAAATGATCACCTAAACTGTCATTTGGCAACCTAAAAAGCTGCCTAGGTTGCCCGGCTGGCAACAGGGAAAAAAAGTTAAGCGAGAGCCCTGTGCATGCTTACTTTCATAGACTGATGAACAAAGACCCCCAGATCCCATTGTACTTCCCCTTTCCCAACTTGACGCCATTTAGATAGTAATGTCTGATCAGTGGTGCAAAAGTTATTGGAAGGGATTGTTATGGATCAACATTTATTTGCATTTGGAAACATGGGGTAACCAGCATGCCTATGTCCAAGAGGATTGACAAGGGCAGGGCAGTAGATGTTGTTGACATGAATGTTAGCAAGGTCTTTGACAACATCCTGCTTTGTAGGCTCGTCCAGAAGATAAGAACACATGGGAATGTGTACATATTTTGTGAAAGTGGAAACGCGGGTAGTCAGTGGTGAAGGCCAAGGCATGCTTGCCTTTATCAAATGAAGCATTGAATCTAAGTTGAGATGTAATGTTACCATCATCATCATCATCATTAAAAATATCAACGGGCACAGTGTTTTACAATGCTATGTACAACAGTGATCGTAACTTCTACTGAAGTGTGGATGGCCGTTGGCTCGCTAGGACCTCATCCGCCCTTTGACAGGTCTTGTTTTTGGTCCTACTGGGGGTCCACAGTCCCCTCCTCACCTGGCAAACCAGGTGGGGGAGACGGTTTAGTCGCCAACCATCCTATCATGGAACAGGTAGCATGGAATTACATGGTACCCGTGGCGGGGGGGAAATCCCCTTCGACCTGACCCATACAATTGTTGTGTTACAGTTGCACAAAATGTTTACTACACTTCAATTGTTGTGTGCTGTAACAGACTGGAATTGATTTCCTTGGATGGTGTAACGTGTTGCAGGCCTATAAAATTAAGAGAAGCATAAGTAGGTATAAATGGATTTGTTTCTCATGGTAGGGAGTCAAATATTTCAGGTGAGAGGTAGGAGATGTTGAGGGAATCTGAGGAGTAATTTTTTTTCTAGAGTAGTTGCTGCCAGAGGAGATGGAAGAGGGACACACAATATATAACATACATCAGGACAAATACTTAAATGAGCGAGGCATGGTGTTAAATGTAATTAATGCAGACAACTAGGCTAAGCGCAAATGAGCATGATGGTTGGACTAGATGTGGTGTGCTGACCTGCTGTTTCTATGGGGTACTATGACTTTATGACCGTACTGTGCACTGGACAAATAAAATCATTCACACACTTGATATTACCAATTTGATGCAAGAATACGACAAAAGCAAAATTTACACCAATATTTTAATGCAACTGATTTATGAATGGCAATTTACCAAAATCTTGATAAAACATTAATTGTGATTTGGTATGCAGTTTGAGTTCTTTGTAGTTCTAAGTGCATGGAAATCTAAGTATTGTTTTATGTAAGAATGATTGAATACACTGGTTATAATTTATAGTAAATTATCATATCATTTTTAATGCTAACCACAAGGACAGTAAGAAAGTTATGTGCAACTGGAGTAGTTATGCTTATAAAGAGTTTAATATTTATCAATATGTGCACTGCAAATTTTAGTTTCTGAACAATGTTGCAGAACTTGCACTGTCCTTCAGTAAGGTCTTCAGTTTTAGGAAAATGTATTTTCCAGCATCTTTTCACAAACATTGTCTCTGACCTCCTACGTGAGAGCTGTTCGCTTTGCAAACAGTATACAGCATGTAGCACAAGAAACCTTGCTGCCTTGTCATTCGGGTTTGATAACCTTGCAAAGCAAAGTTTTGTCTGCCATCCTTTGAATTAATAAATTCCAGTACCGAAGAGCCATCATTCATCCAAGCTGGAGTGGATATGCAGTCTGACAACATGGGAATGATGGTCAGTTCCATAGACAGTCCAATGTCCACAATGGGGTAGAGGTGAATCCGACAACAGCAATGGTGTGCAGATGTGGTCTAGTAGTGGAAGGGTAAGGGTATCTGACATTGAGAACAGAGTGCAAGTCCGATTAAGACTTCATCTGATGATGTGGCTTGCAGACTGGGAAGACTACTCATGTGCACACGTGTCTCTCCCATTTTGTGGTTCATCCAAAAATGTCCTAGAAAGTTGACCTCAATTTTGATAATAAGGTAATTTCAGTTATGTCAACGAAAGGGGTAACTTTGTTGGTGCCCTTTATGTGGCGACTATTGCATACCTTGGGTATGCAAGCAAAGAATTTTGCTTTGACTTGTTACATGTAACAATAAAATATAAATTCGTTCTTCTGGTTCTCTGGGCTTGCAATTTATTCAGTACTTCCTCTAAATTTTGCAACTGTGGATTTATGCAGTATTAGCTGAAATTCCATTTCCATCAATGATACAAACCTGTGTAATAATACACACCTATTGTGTGAATGGGCAGTTGAGATAATGAAAGGTTTCCATTTTGTCGCGACGCAAAAATATATTGATTCTGTCAGTCAGAAATGGTGGTGAAATGACATATCGTCATGGAAGCTTAGACACGTTTTCATTGTTGTCTTTTGTAGAAACTGCCTAAAGAATAATCAACATGATTTTGTCAGGTATCACCACAGTTGCATAGTTAAACTTTTATGACTAGAAATGGTACGTGCATGTGTGACCATTAATATTTGGCAATAGAACTGACAACAAGGTGCTGACATCAATAGCTGTAGTCTTAGTGATTCAAATAATTGGTTATGTTGTGTTCATCATCATCATCATCATAGTTGAAAACATGGTGCCTTACAATGCTATCTACGACAGTGATTGCAACTTCTACAGAAGTGTGGATGGCTGTTGGCTCGCTAGGAGCTCATCCGCCCTCTGACAGGTCTTGTTTTTGGTCCTGCTGGGAGTCCACAGCCCCCTCCTCACCTAGCAAACTAGGTGGGGGAAACGGTTTAGTCGCTGACCATTCGACCATGGAGCAGGTAGCACGGGATTACATGGTACCCATGGCGGGGGGGGGGGGGGGGGTACACTCCCTGGCCTGACTCTTTTTGTGTTGAAGTGTTTTATTTCTTTAAAAGAGGAACACGAAGGAAAAAGTAACAGTATTTTTTCCCAAGTAGAAACAAAATTCCATTAAAAAATTATTTTAGGCAGGTTAGTCTGATGTGTGCAAGTAAATAGCATGCTGCTTTATTTCTACTTGGGGAAAAAATTATATATAGTAAGAACAATAAGATATTAAGCTACATTTCAGATATGCATGATTTAAAGTAATACAACGAGTAAATCTTAAGTTGACTCAATATTGTAAACAATTAAAAATGAAACATGGCTCAGGCAGCATCTGCGAAGTAAAAATGGTGTTTAAATTGAAATTTTAACTTTGACTAACTTTCCTTTCCACCCTTAACCATAATGTTGGGACCATACGTATGGAAAGCAGCAAATAATTGTAGCTTGTAAATGAATATAATCAAGGCGGCCTTGCCAACACAAAAGCAGTTGTATTCGGGAATCAGTAGGATCATTTACCTGTGAAAATCAGGCTTTTGAGGATTAATTGCCATGTAATTTATCTTGGCTTCTCTTGAGTCAGAGTCAGCCACAGTGGTGAGGCATGCTGTTTTTGCCTGTTATTTCACTAGGTACTGTTGTACCACTTGCTGTCAGATTGGTTTAACTCCAAATTCCCAGCAGCACACTGAGTGCTGTGCACGAAGGCAAGATCAAAACTTGTCAAAAGGAGAGAATTACACTTGAAGGCAATTACAGTTCTGGAGGAGCAGAAAAGTATGATTAATGAGAGCAAATGTGTTGGAACTGAGGGGGCATTTGGTTCTGTTCGCAGGACTTCTTCCCACCAATAAACATTTGGAGAAATTTACTTCATGCAATATGATGAAGGAGAGCCAGGGGATGTAGTGTATCTGGACTTTCAGAAAGCCTTTGATAAGGTCCCACATCGGAGATTAGTGAGCAAAATTAGAGCACATGGTATTGGGGGTAGGGCATTGACATGGATAGAGAATTGGTTGACAGACAGGAAACAAAGAGTCGGAATAAACGGGTCCCTGTCAGAATAGCAGGCAATGGCGAGTGGAGTGCCGCAAGGCTCGGTGCTGGGGCCGCAACTATTTACAATATATATTAATGATTTAGATGATGGGATTAAAAGTAACACTAGCAAATTTGCAGATGACACAAAGCTGGATGGCAGTGTGAACTGTGAAGAGGATGAGATTGCAGGGTGACTTGGACAGTTTGAGTGAGTGGGCAGATGCATGGCAGATGTAGAATAATGTAGATAAATGTGAGGTTATCCACTTTGGCGGTAAGAACAATGAGGCAGATAATTATCTCAATGGTGTCAGATCAGGAAAGAGGGAAGTGCAACGAGACCTGGGTGTCCTTGTACACCAGTCACTGAAAGTAGACATGCACGTACAGCAAGCTGTGAATAAAGCTAATGATATGTTGGCCTTCATAACGAGAGGATTTGAGTATAGGAGTAAAGAGGTCCTTCTGCAGTTGTACAGGGCCCTGCTGAGACCATATCTGCAGTATTGTGTGCAGTTTTGGTCGTCTAATTTGAGGAAGGACACCCTTGCCTTTGAGGCAGTGCAGCGTAGGTTCACGAGGTTAATCCCCGGGATGGCAGGACTGTCATATGAGGAAAGATTGGAAAGACTGGACTTGTATTCACTGGAATTTTGAAGGATGAGAGGGCATCTTATAGAAACATATAAAATTATAAAAGGAGTGGTACAAGCTAGATGCAGAAAAAATGTTCCCTATGTTGGGGGAGTCCAGAACCAGGGGCCACAGTCTAAGAATAAAGGGAAAGCCATTTAAAACTGAGATGAGAAAAACGTTTTCTCCCAGAGAGTTGTGAATATGTGGAATTATCTGCCACAGAAGGCAGTAGAGGCCAATTCACTGGATGAATAAAGAGAGTTAGATAGAGCTCTTGGGGCTAGCAGAATCAAGGGATATGGGGAGAAGGCAGGCACGGGTTACTGATTGTGGATGATCTGCCATGATCACAATGAATGGCGGTGCTGGCTCGAAGAGCCGAATGTCGTCCTCCTGCACCTATTTTCTATGTTTAAGTTGCTTAAACAGCTTGTGTCTTTAATAAATGTGCTTATAACAGCTGTGACTTTTCTTCCTGTTATGATTGATCAGTTTGGGTACTCTAAAGATTATGTGGCTGCTTAATTACAAAATGTTAAACCCAATCATCATTTGTGACTGGTTTCCATTCTGAACACCACTGCTATATGTTCTTGTCTCAAGTGAGCAGAATTTCCTGGAGTGGAATGCAATAATATGCACTTATTTAAAACAGAAATCAATACTATGATGATAGCTATTTGACCCTCAACTTGGTCTGGAATTTATGTTTGCATTCTAAGAAATCCCTTCTGTCCTGTTAAGCATAACCTGTTAAGTACTTATTAGATATAATAAACTGTGAAACAACTTCCAGATGCAAAGTCACAAATTAACTTGGTAAATTGCCGGGAACAAATGGTGTTTTTTAAATTTGTTGTGCAAGATATGTTATTCCATTATTTTCTTGTGCTCCAGTCCATTTCCTTGGAGTAAATTTACTAAATATATGGTGTGACACCCTTTAAGAAGAGCTACAAGGAAAATCCTGGGAAATACAGACCTTGTGGTAGGCAAGTTACTGAAGAGTAGTCCAAGAGATAATGCATTTCGATTGACTGGAGTGACCAGGGAAAGTCAGCATGTTTTAGTATGTAGGCTGTCATGTCTTACAAATCCAATTTGTGTATTTTGAAGAAGCAACCAAAAAAGTTGATGAGGGTAAGGCCATAGATGTTGTCTCTATGGACTTTAGTAAGGAATTTGATAAGATTCTACATGACTAGTTGCTCTGGAAGTTAGATCATATAGGATCGGGGAGCTAGCTGACTGGATAGAGAATTAGCCTTGTGGAAGGAAGTAGAGGGTGATGGTGGATGGTTGTTTTTCAGATGAGAGGCCTGTGACTAGTGGTGTACCTCGGGGATCAGTGCTGGGCCCATTGATGTTTATGGTTTATCAACGACTTGGATGAGAATGTAGAAGGAAGGCATGATAGGTAGATTTGCAATTCGAAGATATCCAAAATAATGAAGATAATTGTAAAAAATGACAGCAGGATCTTGATGAGTTGAGCAGTTGGGCTGGGGTATGGTCAATGGAGTTTAAACAGATACAATAGACAATAGACAATAGGTGCAGGAGTAGGCCACTCGACCCTTCGAGCCAGCACCGCCATTCCATGTGATCATGGCTGATCATCCACAATCAGTACCCCGTTCTTGCCTTCTCCCCACAGTCCCTGACTCCACTATCTTTAAGAGCCCTATCTAGCTCTCCCTTGAAAGTATCCAGAGAACTGGCCTCCATCGCCCTCTGAGGCAGAGAAAGTGCAAGATGCCGCATTTTGGTAAGTCAACCCAGCGCAGGACCGACATAGTAAATAGTTTAGTTTATTATTGTCATGTGTACTGAGGTGCGATTGAAAGCTTTCTTGTGTGCTATTGAGTCAGCGGAAAGATTACATGATTACAATCAAGTTGTCAACAGTGTACAGATAAAGTGTAAAGGGTACAACAATTAGTGTAAGTTAAAGTTGTGTTGGGGGTTTTCGCAGACTAGCACGGAATGACTTTTGAACAAAGGACTATTGATAAAGTCTTTATATATCATAACAAGTACTTTAATTAGAATAGACTAAATGGGACTCGTTGGGTCCAAGTCAGACTGGTTCTCCAACCTATTTCCCAATGCAATATTCCTACAATGGTGTGGGAGAGGGGGTGGTGTGGGGAAGGGGGGGGGGGGTGGGTGTGGAAGGGGGGGGGGGGTGGGTGTGGAGAGGGGGTGGTGTGGGGGGGGGGGGGGGGGAAGAGTGTGGGGGGGGAGAGTGCGGGGGAGGGGGGGTGAGTGGGGGTGGGTCGTGTGGGGTGGTGGGGTGGGTGGTGTGGGGTGGTGGGGTGGTGTGGGTGGGGTGGGGGGAAGGGAGGAACGGGGGATGGGTAAAGGGGGGGGTGTGGAGGTGGGTGTGTGGGGGGGAGGGACTACACTCAGCGGCCACTGGCTGCGGCACCACACAGCACCTCCTGGCTCCACTCAGCGGCTTCCCCGACTCCACACAGCGGCTTCCCCAACTCCACATAGCGGTTTCCCCGACTCCACTCTTGCTGGCTCAATCAGCACGGCTTGTGGACTCAGCCCCGCCTCCGGGCTTTTATTATCCTCGCCCCGGTGATTGATAATAAACGATTTTTTAAACCTTCATAACCTTTGTAATATTCCACCGATCGGAACAAAGCTTGGAGCAGAGGAGAACGGTAGTAAGGTGGCGAAAAATTCTAGTGATACAGGGAACCATTCTTGCGCAAATTAAAAAATAACGCAAACCTGAAAAGGACAAGATGAATTTTAGTAATAGTATAGATACATACAGAGACAATCAAAATGAATACTGTAGGCTCCGCATCGTAAGTTGAACTAACTAACATGGGGTGAGTCGGGTGAGTCATGTCTCTGAAACAGAGCAAGCAGTGGCAGGGCCTTGCAGAGTGTTTTTGAACAGAGGGATCTCAGAGTACAGGTACATAATTCCTTGAAAGTGGCATCACAAGTAGATAGGATGGTCTGGAAGGCTTTGTTTGGTACATTGGCCATCATCACTTGAAGGATTATGAGTTGACCATCATCACTTGACTGATGGTAGACAAAAATGCTGGAGAAACTCAGTGGTTGAGGCAGCATCCATGGAGCGAAGGAAATAGGTGAATAGGAAATAAGGTGAATAGGAAATAAACTTGAGTGATGATGATTTAACTTGGGAGGTCATGTGACAGTTGTAAAATACATTGATGAGGCTGCATTTGGAGTATTGTGTTTAATTTTGGTCACCCTGTATAGGAGGGAATTTTAGTTTAGAGATACAGCATGAAAACGGGCCCTTTGGCCCATCCAGTCCTTGCAAACCAGCAGTCACCCAAATATTAGTTCTACCCAACACACTAGGAACAATTTACGGAAGCTACTTCACCTACAAACCTGCACGTTTTTGGAATGTGGGAGGAAACCAGAGCACCGTAGAAAACCCACGCGGTCACAGAGAGAACGTTCAAACTCCACAAGGACAGCACTAGAGTCTCTGGCACTGTAGGCAGTGACTCTACCGCTGCGCCACTGTGCTGTCCCGCTGTGTTGTTAAGCTGGAAGGAAGGCAGAGGGCCTAATCTAAAGGGAGAGGTTGGGCAGGCTATGACTATATTCATTGGAGCACAGGACGATGAGGGGTAATCATAAAGAGGTGTGTAGGGAATAGATAGGGTGAATGCGGAGTCTTTTACTCCGAGTAGGGGAATCAAGAGCCAGTGGTTTTTGGTTTAAGGTTAAAGGGGAATCATTTACTAGGAACCTGAGGGGCAACAATGAGTTGTGCATATATGGAACGAACTGCCAGAGGAGTTAGTTGAGGCTGGTACTATAACAACATTTAAAAGGCATTTGGACAGGTACATGGATAGGAAATGTTGAGGTATACGGGTCAAATGCAGGCAGGTGGGCGTGTAGATGAGACATATTGGTGGATATTGGCAAGGTGATCCAGAGGCCCCATTTCCATACTGTGTAACTAACTTATGATTCCATGATAACTTGACCTATTTCTGAGTTTCTTTATTACCTACTTCTTCTGGGTTTTGTTTGTTTCACGTAAACACACTATTTTACTTGCCTGGAAAGTAACATTGCTAAAACAAAGTAATTTGTTGCCATGAATATTACTTTTTGAACTGTTATCAACATATCAACTTCCACTGTTGGTAAGTCTATAACATTTTGTTAAATAGTAGGAACATTAATATTTCTAAAAATTGATCACAAATGAATGAACTAGAGATAGTATGGAAGGATTTTTAAATGCAAGGCTTGATTATTCTGTGAAATACCCGATGACTATTTTTTGTTGTGCAATTACTGGCAAATAGTAGTTATCCAGCTTCTCACAAAGCCAAGCTTGTATGTTTGAAATATGCATAACTTAACTAGTTTGGTACCTATAGTTTTGGTCTTTTGCAGTTATATTTACAAAATCAGCGTCACTTTTTTTCCCCCCAATAAAAGAGACTTAATTGTTATAATAATTTGTTTGATGATTTTCCTGTTGACTTTCTATTATTCACATCTGAGAAAATGGCAATCATATCCCCTGTAGCTCTTAAACTATTTATGCTCCCTGCTTGCAGTTGGAAACTGCAAGTCCTCAAAGTGTATATTGAATACAGCAAAATACCAGTAATTGAGCACTGTTTAGTCTAAGAGATGGACTGAGTCTTAACTACTTTTTCCTGTTCAAAATTTGGAAAATTTACTAGGGGGGGGGGGGACTATGTATAAACAGAGGTGTAATTTCTACATGGTGAAATAAAAATACCCTTTAATAAAATTGACAGTGTGCACTTTAACCACATGTGATTTTTTTCTATTACAAATGTCAAATTGCGGAGCACAGAGGAAAATAAATAATTGATGGGTTTTTGTCCCAAGCATTATGGAAGGCACTGTATGGGCCAAACACTGGCAGGTGGGACAAGTGTTGATGAGACATGTTGGTCGCTGTGTGTTGGACCACAGGGCCTGTTTCCATGTATGGCTGACTCTGAGGTAATTAAAACTTGGGCTAAAGCATAGGCATAGTTGTCAGAACTTTTCGCTGCTGTGCATTCATTAAGAAAGATTACTGGTATTGTTGTGCTTTAACAGCCATGATGGCAAAATCAGTGCCTGCTGACACATGTTTCATCTAGTAATGACCCTTTTTACCTCTACAAATTCTATATGCGTAACCATCGTTTCCAACAGAAGATCTTTAAATACATAACTTCAGTCAAACTTGGCATTGTACAATGCAAAATAGGATAGTTCAAAGGTGCAGACAAAAAAGTAATAAAATGACAAGACTGTCCAATTAAAACATTAAGAATTGGCCACTGCATTGATCTTGCCTCTAAATGTCCTAACCCCCACCTTCTCCCAAACCCATGGCCAAATCTGAGCAAAATTTCTTCCACTTTAATCGTAAGGACTTGTGCTACTATCCTATTAAATGAAGATGTTATTCCTCAGGGAGAAATTGGCATACAAAGCTAAAGAATTCCAGACTGAAATGGATGACCACTCGCAATTTGATTTACTTTGTTTATCTGGGGAATTGAGAGCCATAAATTACAGTAAAATGAAGCGTGCCATCAACAGAGAGAGCAGTACAGTAGTCGGAAGGGACTTGAGAACAATATAAGCATTGTTTGAAGAACATTCATTCTATTAGGCCTGTTCTTTGTATAGACTACATGCAGTTTGTCATTGCTCAGTTTTAATCAATGGCTCAGATATTGCTGCCAAAATAACAGCAATTTCAATAACATTTACCATTTTGGATCTGCAAATCAAATTGTCATTCAAAACAAGAATTTTATACCTCAGATTTGAGTTGCTAGAAGCTTTTGGATGACTTACAAAACTCTGCTGTTAGGCTCTCATGATCAGTAGCTCATCCTTTAGCTCTGTGACTTGCATGAAGTTGTTGCATTTAGACATTGTGGGAATTAAATTCTCTGCAGAAAATTAGGCTGCTACTTAACACTGGAAATACCTTTTTAATGAGATTTGTATCCCTCCAAGATATAGTCTCAAGAATCATTACAAGGAGCCTTGTAGGCCGAAAAGCTTGGCTTAATTATTTTTTCATTTTATCTTAAGTTCTCTCTCTCAATCCTACCTGCCCATAACTTATTACTTTTTAGCTTGCATCTAGTTCGTCCTTCGTTGTTGCAGTTTCCTTTTTAAATGATGCATTTTGTTGGGTCGGGGGATATCTCACTGCTCCCATCATTAAGCTAGAAACCGGATGTCCACTTGTCTATTGCTTGTGCACGCAGTTGCAGCAGTGAAGGTTTTGGCTATTTGTTCCTGCACCAGGAAATACTCATGATTATGAAATATTTAATGCAAAAAAACCCCAGCAAGATTAGAGAACTACGATAATAGAATTTGCAAACTTCATGAGTCAAATTGTCGCAACCACATTTATTAAGTGCATTTTAAAAAATGTACAGTGAGGTAGCTCCATAATTAAATGTTGTATTAATTAATTTAAAAAAATTTCAAGTCAATAAAACATTGAATAATTTTTAAATGTACAGTGTAGACTGGAAACTGAATTGGGGATTTGGATTCAATTTTAATTTTTGTTCCCATAAACGGGGAAACTGCAACGTGAACCAACACTCAGTGCAATTCACATAAACCATGGCAGCATAGGCATGTTTAATTTACAAATTCAAAGCAGTTAATTTTAATGATGTGATTAATTTTTAAAAAGCAACAGCTGGATGTATTGATACATAGGTTTTAACTTGGCATGAAAGTGAATTAATAATTTTCAAAAAAGCAAATTGAGGTGATTGAACCAATGAATAGTTTTAGAAATGAACAGGTATAAGTAACCTCGGAGTATACATTTATTTTTATGACCCATAATTTGAGTCTGGAATCTGTAATTGGAAAATGCTTTGTCTCAATCTCTGATGGATGTGTGGAAATATAACATGCCATGTGATAATAATAGTCTATTGTAGTTCAGAGCTTATATGAAGTTGTAGTGTTTAGTAGCCTGATGGCTGTAGGGAAGAAGCTGTTCCTGAACCTGGACTTTACAGTTTTCAGGCTCCTTTACCTTCTTCCCGATGGCAGTGGTGAGAAGAGTGTGTGGCCAGGATGATGTGGGTCTCTGATGATGTTGGCTACCTTTTTGAGGCAGCGACTCCGATAAATCCCTTTGATAGTGGGGAGGTCAGAGCCAGTGATGGACTGGGCAGTGGTCACAATTTGTTGCTGTCTTTACCGCTCCTGGACGTTCTGAATATGAAAATGACCTATCCTTCACTTCAACGATGAAGAAGCAACAGGTAATTGAGTTTTGGCCCTGCCAAATTATCAGTAAATTGTAAAACGTTTCTTCAATAAGTGATTGGGCATTTCTCTGCACGAGCTCCCTCCGTGTGTAGTGGTGGGGTGTCACAGGAGTAGAGAGCCAGATTGGGCCAGAGTAGGAGGGGGCTCCTGATCATGACCGTAGAGGAGAAGGGGAGCCGAATTCTGATAATGGCAGCAGGTGATTGAGGTGGGGGTCGATAAAGAGAGGTGTGGGTTGGTGAGTAAGGATCTTGGAAACGGCATTGTGCTTATCCAAAATTTAATGCAGGATATGAATGCATACATTACCAAGCACTAATGATGTGATTAGCCCTCAGAGTATGCAAGTTATTTCCATTTATTTATTTTTCAGGATGAGGGCATTACAGGCACATTTATTGCCTTGTCCTAAATGTCCTATGGTAGTTAGCTACCATACCACCTTAAATTGCTGCAGTCCTATTGGTGAAGGTATGGGGTTCTAACGTTTAGACATAGTGAGAATGAAGGACTGATATTTTTCCAAGCTAGCATGGAGTGCAACTTGGAAGGGAAGGCATTGGTGTGGTGTTCTCATGCAATTGTTGTCCATTGCCTTTCTTAACAAAAGTTATTGCAGGTTCGGGAAGTGCTCTTGAAATAGCCCAGGTGAATAATTGCAGTGCTTTTTGTAGAGAGTACATGTTGCAGCTTCTGTGCAGAGGTGGACTGAATGTTTAGGGTGGTAAATGCAGTAGCAGGCAAGTGGACTGCTTTGCCCTTTGTTAGCCTCTTGAATATTGTTTTTTGTAGCTGCAAAGTGGTGGAGCAGGTTAGTACTTAACTACTTAGGGCAGCATGGTGGGACAGTGGTAGAGTTGCTGCCTTGCAGTGCCAGAAACCTGGGTTTGATCCTGACTATGGGTGCTGTCTGTGCGGGGTGTGTGTGTTCTCCCTGTGAATGTGCGTTTTCTCCAGGTGCTCTGGTTTCCTCCTACATTCCAAAGATGTGCAGGTTTGTAGGTTAATTAGCATCTGTAAATTATCCATAGTGCGTGGGATAGAATTAGTGTAAGGGTGATTGTTGGTCAGTGTGAGCTTGGTGGGCCGAAGGGTCTGTTTCCACATTGTATCTCAAAATTAACAAAAATAACAGGTCCAACAAGCTGAGTTTGATCCTTGCCTCTAGAGTTTGCACATTCTTTTTTTTTTTGTTTATTTTATTAGAAGTTAATACAGTACAAAACAGTACAGTGGAACCTAATTTTAGGTGCCAACTATGTCATACCGTAATCCATTCTATGTACAACCTCTACTTTTATGTTTTGAGAAGGGAAGTAAGACAAGAAAAAGAAAACAATAGAAAGGGGAAAAAGAGGAAAAATAGATGGTAGAGAATAGAAAAACGTGAAGTGTGTATATATAAAAATAAAAAAAAAGTAGAAAGAAGAAATAGGAGAGAAGGCCCCTTAAAAGAGACATTTTCAAATCTATATTCGGAGATGTAGATCTATCCGCGGCATGAACTGAAATCAGTAATCTTTACGGTACCGCTGCATCCCATGATTCCAAAAAGTCGATGAAAGGGGACCAACTCCTTAAGAATTGGTCATATTTATCTATTAGTCGGAGTCTCATTTCTTCAAGGCGTGCTTTGTCCATCATATTCCTAATCCACATTTTAACAGTTGGTATGTTTGTATTAAAATGTGGATTAGCACATTCTGCCTGTGAGTTTCCTATGAGTACTGTACTTACCTCCAATGTCCACAAAATATGCTGGTTGGTAGGTTGGTTACTGTCTATTAACTAGTTTACATGGGTTGTAGTAAAATTACAGGCATCTGATCAGCAGATGACAATGCCAGTGTCATTGATTGGATGGCTCTTGAGAACCTGTATGGACCACCTCCTACATTGTAATGAAATACAAACATGAAAATATGACCTTTGGTTCAGAAAATGCCACAGCTTTAAAAGCATAAAATGGCTTTTAATTGACTATAAAATCCATTGTATATGTTGTCTTTCTGTACATAATCAGTGTCGTTCCCTATGTCCAAATAAAAGCTTAAATTTAAAAGCTTGATTGGAAGTTCCCAAACAAGTGTGATTTTCAAATCCGACCAATAGTGATGTGGATTGTCGCCAGTTTTGAGGGAGTACAGGACATTGCTGAAAAAGTTTGCACAAGTTTTAATATGAATTTGAAAGTGATTAGGACCTTTTCATTTACACATCGGACCGCCTAAAACATGCTTTGCGAGACCTGCCTGCTTTGCTATTCAGTTGAACATAATCTAAAATGTAAAGGATGCACAGAATCTTTTGCCCAGAGTAGGGGAATCTAGGACCAGGGGACATAGGTTCAAGGTGAAGGGAAAAGATTTAATAGGAATCTGAGGTGTAACTTTTTCACACAAAGGGTGGTGGGTGTATGGAACAAGCTGCCAGAGGAGGTAGTTGAAGCTGGGACAATCTCAATGTTGAAGAAACAGTTAGACAGGTATAGGGATAGGACGGGTTTGGAGGGATATGGACCAAGCACAGGCAGGTGGGACTAGTGTAGCTGGGACATGTTGGCCAGTATGGGCAAGTTGGGCCGAAGAGCCTGTTTCCACACTGTATTACTCCATGACTCTATAACTTGAACAGAATAATACACAAAACAAAATGTTTTGGTTTCAGTTCATTTGCATGCTGTGTTTTTTCTGATGAGTCATTGTTTTAGAATTTTGTTCTTCCGCTGGTTTGCAACTGTTGAACCGTGGTGTAAATGCTTGAATACAGATCAGTACAACCCATGTAAAGCATCTTGACTTGTGTGCATGTGTGCTGTAGACATGAATCGATCCATTGAACATTGCTCTGTTTCTTTCAGCAATTCATAGATAATTATTGTGACACAGCAGTCTGTGCTGTTTTCTCATGGGTTCAGAGACCTCAGTTCAATCCTAACATTGGGTGTTGTCTATAGAATTTGCAGGTTTTTGCAATGATAGTGTGGGTTTCCATTGAGTGCTCTGCTGCCCCCTCTCATTTCAAAGATGTGCTGGTAAATTATGCAGGTACA
The DNA here is from genome assembly GCF_010909765.2 of Amblyraja radiata. Taxonomy (NCBI): domain Eukaryota; kingdom Metazoa; phylum Chordata; class Chondrichthyes; order Rajiformes; family Rajidae; genus Amblyraja; species Amblyraja radiata. The sequence goes on along the minus strand of NC_045960.1, from coordinate 49,717,206 downwards.
GGTGCACAACCTTTTATCCGAAAGCCTTGGGACCAGACACTTTTCGTAATTCAGAATTTGTCGGCCTTCGGAATAGAAAATTTTTAGCGTAGATTTTAATGGCTGGCTCAGTGGTAGAGTGCTCGCCTCATATCCGCAAGGTCGCGAGTTTGCGCCTTGATCCCGGCAGTTACTCGGACGCGAGTTTGAGTCTTCAATATAGTTTTTTCTTGCAGAATAAATGTTTGTATGAAATGCAGTGTAGGAGAGGTGTACTGACTGTGTGGGCAGAACTTTGGAAGTGATTGCCCACCAGTCTAAAATGCCGCTGTGTCTCCCTGTCCCTGGGATAGCAGGGGGCGATCAAACAGCACAATACCCCCCTCCCCCTCCAACTCCAAAGGAATCCGCTCCCCGATGGGCCGCTACGGCGACAAGTGGCAGTTTGCCCACAGCTCGAGCTGCGCCCCCTCATCCGCCACCCCAAGAACAAGACGTACCTTGCACACCATCAGCTTCTGCCCCTACGTGTTCCTCTGGAGTTGGAGCGGGGCTGGGCTGGAGTTGCTGCTGGCTGTGGGTCTCTGGGATCTCCGTGCTTGCAGTGGGCCTGGGGGTCGGTGTCCCGTTGGTCCTGACGTCTCCGGCCACCCCCCTGGACTGGAGCTGAGACTGGGAACTGTACCGCCCTTGCCCCCTCCTTCTGCAACTGCAAACAACCCCACTCTCCTGCAAGGGCGGTACAGTTCCCGGAGGATGGCAGGTGGCCGGAGACGTCAGGACCAACAGGAACCCGCTCCCCGATGGGCCCCTACGACGCCCCGAGCTGCGCCCCGTCATCCGCAACCCAGGTTCCTCTGTAGTTGGAGCGGGGCTGGGCTGGGCTGCTGTTGGCTGTGGGTCTCTGGGATCTCCGTGCTTGCAGTGGGCCTGGGGGTCGGTGTCCCGATGAGGGGGCGCAGCTCGGGGAACGGCTTCTGGTGGTCCTGACGTCTCCGGCCAGTTTGCAGTTTTCCTCTGGAGTTGGAACGGGGCTGGGCTGCTGCTGGCTGTGGGTCTCTGGGATCCCCGTGCTTGCAGTGGGCCTGGGAGTCGGTGTCCCGATGAGGGGGCGCAGCTCGGGGAACGGCTTCTGGTGGTCCTGACGTCTCCGGCCAGTTTGCAGTTTCCCTCTGGAGTTGGAACGGGGCTGCGCTGCTGCTGGCTGTGGGTCTCTGGGATCTCCGTGCTTGCAGTGGGCCTGGGGGTCGGTGTCCCGTTGGTCCTGACGTCTCCGGTGACTGGCACTGACCTGCTGTCATCGCCGACGTGAAGACAGTGCAAAGCCCCCGCGCCGGTGCAATGAGCGGGGAGCTGGAGAGGGGAGGGAAGGGGTCACACACATGGCCGGGAAGCAGAGGGGTGTAGGTGGGGTGAAACTGAAGGGAGCGACAATCTGCTGCTGCCTGCCTGCTGAGTTAAAAAGTTCCCACGCAAGACTCACGATACACTGTGTATCGTGAGTCTACCGTGGGAACTTTTTAACTCAACGGGCAGGCAGCAGCATAGTGTCAATTATTAACCCTCCCGCGCAATATGCCCTAACCTTCTCTTTTATGAATGGGGATTTAGTTCCCCTTTCTTCGAGGACCGACCGGAGGTTCCGCTGTCACCTCTGCGGGCCGCCCTCAGTGAACGTTTTCAAGGACCTTTCTTCAAGGACCGAAAAAATGTCCGCTATTCGGAGGTTTACGTTATTTGGATCTTCGGATAAAAGGTTGTGCACCTGTACTGTAAATTAATATTTAGTATAACTTGTAAACAGAATCAAAGGGGAGTTGATGGTCTTGAGAGAATCAATTACAGGGAAAACAGCATTGGGATTGGTGAGATTGCACTGTTGGGAGCTGGCATGGGCCTGGTGGATACATTTACTATATACTATTTAATATACTATATAATATACTATTCTTATAACAAATGTAAAGCACTTTGGCCAGCGAGAGTTGTTTTTTAAATGTGCTATATAAATAAATGTGACTTGACTTGATAAATCATGGGTGGAGAGTATTCAGCTTGTGTGTTTTTGTTAGTCATTGATCATTTGTCACATTTCCACCTTTTGACTAACTCTACAAATAAAACAGCCAACTGATTTTCAAAAACTATTTTAAGAATTAGTATTTAATATTCTACATTCTAGTAACAAAATTATGCCTTCGGGCCTATTCCAATCATTCTGAATCTGATCTTTTCTTGATCCACATGAAAGGGAATATTTTTTTCTTTCAAAATCTCGTATCATTTTGAAAACTTCTATGTGATCAACTTATAACCTTCTCTATTCCAAGGAGAATAGTCCAAACATTTTCAACCTTACTTCATTTCTGTAAACAATTACTGGAAAACCTTTTTTCCAAGGCCTTTGCATCTCTCCTGTTTCAATACCTTCACTTTTTTGTCCTCGTGCCTCCTACCGCCTGAAATATCCTTGGCAAAGTTTATTCAGTCCTTGACTTAAGTAAATGTAAGCCAAACTTGGCAACCATTTCATAATTGATTTTATGCCTTAAGCATTTAATGCCTTTGGTCTTGCTCTCTTTAAAAAAAAAACCCCTTTGAACAGTGGTAGACTTCTTTTGGTTGCTGTTTCTCTTTGGTATTTAGACATCAATTCTACATTCCATTTGATATTTTGGTCCATGTTAGTAACTGCATCAAAATTTAAAATGTTTGAGATAGCACTTCTGTGGAAAATGTTGATTGTTTCATAAAGTTCACTTCAAACAATGTTTTCAATTTTTTGCCTCAACAAAAATATATGAATGAAATAAGTTTGATCTTTTATTCCACATTCGCTTTCATAGCGACTCACCTGTGATGGCAAGGATGAATGAATAAATAAATGAATAAGTATGGGATTTGGAGGGATATCAAGGCATGCATCAGCGTACGTTGCTTGATTGGGACATTTAAAAGGGGGGGAAGAACTGATTAGACCAAATGATTTGTCAGTTGTTTAATCTTGGATTATTTTACTGTGAGGGACTTTGAGCAAAATTGCATTGCTTGACGAGCAATTCATGTGGCAATGGTGGGAAGCTTCCGACTGGGATGATTAAATTCCAGTGCTGTTACCTGATTGCAAAGCAGCTCCCTGTCTATCCAGCCTAACTTATCGACAATCAATTTCTTGATAGGCGCTTCATTGCAAGTTAGAAAGATGGGTAGAAGCTTTCAGGAGACAAAACTGTCCTCGCATGTTCCCAAATTTTTCTTGACATTGTTTTCCTGTGCAGCAATTGCTTGGTTTGTTGTAGTCCTGACTTATACCAGGGTGATACCTGCATGGATATTAGGATGTTATCATTCAATCCATTTATTATGTTTGCAATATTATTCTTTAGGTGAGAAGCTCATGTGCATAATATATTCAACAGGATTTGTAGCTATTGTAATTTTTAAGTGTTTTGTGCACAAGATAATCTTAGTTCATTTTGCTTTGATCTTCCAAAAAGTTTACTTTTATTTTGCTTATTATTATTATTTCATTTAGGATTCTTTATTTATTTTTTTTCCATGTCATCAAATTGGAGGTTCCCTATTAGAAGATGTGGACAAAGCAGTGACATCAAAATAATACACCACTGTTTAGTTTTAGTTTAGAGATACAGCCCGGAAACAGGCCCATCGGCCCACCAGGTCCACGCCGACCAGTGATCCCCGCATATTAACACTATCCAACACACGCAAACATTTTTACATTTACCAAGCTAATTAACCTACATACCTGTACGTCTTTGGAGTGTGGGAGGAATCTGAAGATTTCGGAGAAAACCCATGCAAATCACGGGGAGAACGTACAGATTCTGTACAGACAGCACCCATAGTCGGGATTGAACCCAGGTTTCCGGCGCTGCTTTCGCTGTAAGGCAGCAACTCTACTGCTGCGCCACCGTGCCGCCCTTTTACACTGTTCCAATATAACACTTATGATTTGGGGATTTGGATGCATTCGAAACAGAAACGCTGGAATATGACATCAACATTTTAAGTAAGTTATTTAGGGGATAGCAAGTATGTACATGGAAACGGACAAAAGTCAAATTTATTTCTTATACTTGGCTACATAACTGGTTATATGTAAATACATAAAGATAAAAGATGATGAATTTCATGAAGTCTCACTTGGGAAGGTTGTAGACCCAAGATCATTGGAGGAAGTTAAATAAGTGGATGTGTTTTTGAGAGATCTATGAATTATGAACTGTGTGGTACTGCCACAGAAGGGAAGAGGTGTGGGACAGATTGCCCATATTCACACTGAATGGTGGCGAAGGCTTATCTTCTACTTCTACGTCAAGTTGCAGTTATATAAGATATTGGTAAAGCAGCATTTAGAATATAGTCTTCAGTTCTGGGCACCATGTTATAGGAAAGATGTTGTCAAGCTGGAAAGGGTACAGAGAAGATTTATGAGGATGTTGCCAGGGCTAGAGGGTCTGAGCTACAGGGAGGTTGAGTGGGCTGGGACTTTCTTCCTTGGAGCACAGGAGGATGAGGGGTGATCTTATAGAAGTGTATAACATGATGAGAGGAATAGATCGGGTAGATGCCCAGAGTCTCTTGCACAGAGTCTCTTGCCCAGAGTATGTGAATCGAGGAACAGAGGACATAGGTTCAAGGTGAAGGGGAAAATATTTAATAGGAATCTGAGTAACTTTTTCACACATAAGGTGGTGGGTGTATGGAACAAGCTGCTAGAGGAGGTAGTTGAGTCAGAGACTATACCAAAATTTAAGAAACAGTTAGACAGCTACATGGATAGGACAGGTTTGGAGGGATATGGACCAAACGCGGGCAGGTGGGACTGGTGTAGCTGGGACATGTTGGCCGGTGTGGGTAAGTTGGGCTGAAGGGCAAGTTGGGCCGAAGGGCCTGTTTCCTTTCTCTCCCTCTCCCACCCTCTGCCCCTGTCTCTGCCACTGTCTCTGTCTCCCCTCTGCCTGTCTCTGTCTCTTCTGTCTCCCCCTTCCCTTCCCCCTCCCTATTTTGGTATATTTTGGTCTGGATTAATTGTCTCAGCATTATTGTATTGGTGGTGATTGGGCTCAATGTAGCAGAATTGAATTATTACCTTTCTGTGTCACACTTACATTCAATCAAAACCCCATTCATGGCTTTCTAGTATTTATTTATAAACACGGTCAAAGTAACCTAGGCCTGAAATTATTTGTTGCAACATAGCAGAAGTTGTGTGTTTGCTGCAGCCAGCAAATTGTATTTTGTACCATACTGTGGAATTTCATGATTTAGATGAGCCAGCAAGTACATTTTCTATTTTATCGTCCCCATATTGATAGATGAGCTAACAAGAAATTTCATTAATAAATCAACCCGCATTGTATGTTTTTCCTCCCTGTCATTACATCACTTGCACAGATGAATGTTACATTTTGCATGTTTGAACGAGACCAATTCAGTGATTCAAGTAAAATAATGAGCACATACCTGTACAGCTTATCTAGAAAAAAAGATGCTACTGATTCACCATTTCTGATGTGTTATCAGATGAATCAGCAAATTTCCTTATCGGACAAGATCCAATAATCTAACACAAAAAAAACCCAGAGGAAATCAACAGTTCAGGGAGCATCTGGGAAAGACAGCATCAGTCCGACGAAGGGCACTGACCCGATTCATCGCCTGCCCATTACATCCTCAGATGCTGTCTGACCTGTTGAGTTCCTCCAGCACTATGACCTGTCGCATTACAGTATCAAGAAAACTCAGTTCAACTGATATTTGGATAGTGTCTGTGAACACATGGTATTACGTGAGGGAATCTGTATATCCTGTGTGTGCAAAAGCAAGTGCTCCTAAAGAGGTAAGTTGAATGATTCAAGAAGCAGCTGGCTAAACTCTACAATGTTGAGAGAAAGTTTACTGGAACAAGCATTTGCATGAGTAGGGAAAGGAGGCAGAGCGAGACGTGCAGTGAAATCAAGCTGCTTATTATATGCACAAGTACAAGGAAGTCCAGACACCATGCAGACAAGTACAAGGAAGTCCTGACACCATAATCTTGTTTGCAGCCCCATTATAGGCAGATGGACTCGGACAAACAAAAATTATACATAAATGTATAATATATGCATACATTATACAACTAATATAAATTATGCACAAAATACATCTCCATGATTATTTCTCTGATTTTACTGTGGAGAAAGAAATGAGGACCAGGCAACTTGGGACAGTCAATGGAAGAGTCTTGAGGGCAGTCAGTATTATGGTCGAGGTGTGCTTAAGGTCCTATGAAGGTAACCAATCCTCCTGGGCCTGATCAGATAGATATATCCCAGGACACTGTGGGAAGCTAGAGAGGAAATTGCAGGACCACTGGCTGAGATTTATGAGTCGTCATTAAACAAGGGTGAGGTGCAGGAGGACTGGAGGGTGGCAAATGTTGTGGCTCTATTCAATAGGGGCTGCAGGGAAAAGCCGAGGAGTTACAGGCCAGTGAGTCTAACATCTGTGGTCAGAAAGTTAGTAGAGAGTATTCTGAGGGATAAGATATACATACATATAGATGGGCAAGGGCTGATTAGGGACAGTCAGCATGGTTTTGTACGTGGGAGATCGTGTCTCACAAATCTGAGCTTTTTGAAGTGATAAAAAGGTTGATGAGGCCAGAGCTGTAGACGTTGTACACATGGATTTTAGTAAGGCATTTCACAAGGTTCCACATGGTAGGCTGCTCTGGAAGGTTACATCCCATGGGATTCAAGGAGCGATAGTTAAATGAATAAGAAATTGTCTTCATAGAAGGATGCAGAGGGTGATGGTGGAAGGTTGCTTTTCGGACTGGAGCCTGTGACTAGTGGTGTGCCTCAGGGTTTGGTGCTGAGCCCGTTACTGTTTGTCATCTACATCAATGACTTGGATGATAAAGTACAAGGCATGATTAGCATGTTTGCTGATGATACAAAAGTGGGTGGTATTGTAGACAGCAAAGATGGATGTCAAACATTGTGGCAGGATCGATTGGCCAGATGGGCTGAGCAATGGTTGATGGAATTTAATACAGAGAAGTGCAAAGTGTTGCATTTTGGGAAGTCGTACCAGGGCAGGACCTTCACAGTGAATGGCAGGGCTCTGGGGAGTGTTGTAGACCCGAGGGATCTAGGAGTGCAGGTACATAGTTCCTTGAGAGTGGTATCACAGGTAGATATGGTGGTCAAGAAGGCATTCAGCTCATTGGCTTTCATCAGTCCAAGTATTGAGTATAGAAGTTGGGAGGTTATCTTACAGTTGTACAAGACATTGGTGAGGCCACATTTGGAGTATTGTGTTCAATGTTGCTCACCTTGTTATAGGAAAGAAATTAAAATGGTAAGGTGCAGATTAAATTTATGAGGATATTGCCAGGACTCAAGGGCCTAAGCAAAAGGGAGAGGGTGAACAGGCCAAGACTTTATTCCTTGGAGGACAGGAGGATGAGGGGTGTTATAGAGGTGTATAAGATTATGGGAGGAATGGATAGGGTAAATGTACAGTCTTTTACCCAGGTTAGGGGAATCGAGAACCTGAGTAAGGTGAAGAGGGGGGGGGGGGGGGGGGGAAGTTTTAATAGGAACGTGAGAGATAATTATTTTTTACAAAATATGGTTGATATATGGCACATGCTGCCAGAGGAGGTAGTTGGGGAGGGAATTTTAACATTAAAAAATATTTGCATTTTATATGGATAGGATCAGTTTAGAGGTATATGGGCCAAACGCAGGCAGGTGGAAGTTGTGTAGATGTGGCATGTTGATCGGCATGGACATGTTGGGCCGTAGGCCTGTGTCCAGTATGACGACCTGACTCTAAAATCTCTAAAGAAAACAAAGCACTTGCAAAAATGTAATTAAAAAATGTCCATGTGTGAGAGTCCAGTTTCATTGGAGGATGTTGCCAGAACAAGAGGGTGTGAGCTGTAGGGAGAAGTTGTGTAGGCTGGTTCTGTAGTCCGTGGAGCACAGGAGGATGAGGGGTGATCTTATAGAGGTGTACAAAATCTTGAGAGGAATAGATCAGGTAGATGCACAATCTCTTGCCCAGAGAAAGGGAATCGAGGACCAGAGGACATAGGTTCAAGGTAAAGGGAAAAAGATTTAGTAATATCCGAGGGGCAACCTTTTCACACAAAGGGTGGTGGGTGTATGGAACAAGCTGTCAGAGGAGGTAGTTGCGGCTGGGACTATCCCATGGTTTAACAGACAGTTAGACAGGTACAAGGATAGGACAGGTTTGGAGGGATATGGACCAAGCGCAGGCAAATGGGACTAGTGTAGCTGGGACATGTTGGCCGGTGTGGGCAAGTTGGACCGAAGGGCCTGTTTCCACACCGTATCACTCTATGACTGTGACTCTATGATACGCAAGTGTGCATTTTGTGGATTTGCAGGTAGTATGGCTGGAAAATGGCCTATTATAATTGCATTGTCTTGGATGCATGGCTTTGTCAGTGTTATGAAGAAAGTTGAAAGCACTCTAAAGATTAGCTGCCCAATGTTTCCTATATCTCACCTTCAACATAGGAAACAACATTCATGGTTGTATTTATTTTGTAGGTTCTGAAACTTTCTTCACATGCTTTTGACAGGCCATTGTGTCACAAAAAAAGATTTGACAATAGAATACAAGGGCGCTCTGAACAAACTCTTCAACTTGGTAACCTATTTTCCTGTCATGTCCTGCAAAAAGCCTACAGGCAGCCAATGTTTAGTTAATAATGTTCTGAGTTAGTCAGGAAGTTACTGAACACTGACAATCTGGACTTGGCACTCCACTATCTTTTCCTTTGGGTCACCAGTGCGGAAAGATGCGGAAAGGGAAATGCTTATTAAGCAAATTAGTCAATGACCTTGTATGTGAACATTTCCCAAGTAATTGCTTAGCACTGTTATTTGAGTGTCCCATTTTAAATGAGTCATTTAAGTTTCTTGCTGGGATAATTAGTAAAAATGTAGACTTAGAACGTTTTTAAAAAAAGAATGTAAATTCACTGCAGACTCTTGATTTATTATCAACTGTTAAGTCAAGCATAGAATTAGTATTTTATTAGTTATTGTAACTAATGTAATAACAGTAGTGTGGCCTGTCTTGAATAAGTAAAATGTCAGCTGTATGTTCTGATAAGCAGGGACAGAGGGGAGTGAGTTGGACATTTGGCCAACGACCAATGCTTGTTCTTTGCTGCTTGCTCTGAGCTGATCACCTTCCAACACTATTTTCTAATCCTTGCTTCTGATCCAATGATACTCTTAACAAACAAAAACAAGACTAATGTAATATTTGGCAATTTAAAGTAAGCGGCGTTCGCCTTCTTGGGGAGTGCTCAAAATAATCAATAAGTATTCAGTGAAAAAGTAGTTCTAGTTGATTTGATCCAATGTTGGAATGCAGCCTATTTCCCATGGGTGAATCATTTGGAACTTAATTGACGAGTAGAAATCATGAGTTGGTTAATTTGATAAGGAAGGAGGCCACTCACCATATGCCGTCTCCCAGCATAACAATTCCATGAGAGCCATTTCTCTTCCATTTCCTTACACTTCTGCAGCTTTATCACTCTCACATGCCCAAAAACTCCCCTTTGGTTCTTTAACAACTATCCCACATCATTAAGTAATTTGCACTCACTGCTTAACTTGCCAGCACACTTTTGAGATTCATGAGACCGAAACTGTCATGGGGAGAATGGGCAAACTCAACTAATATGGCACTGATTGGAGATTAAACCTGGCTCTAGAGCTCTGAGACAGTCATGCTATATGCCTGTGTCGGCTTGCCACCTGTGGTGATTGATTGTACAGGACTACTATAATGCAATTGTTGTGTTCCTAAGTAACCTAGAGAAAAAAAATAATTTGGAAAACAAAGGTGAAAAGGGAGTTGGACAATTTCAGACTCGAAATAAAGTTATTTCTCCCACAGGATCATCAAAAGTAAAGGACTTTCAGTAGCTACAAGATTATTTAGGTTGTTACAAGTTTATTTTTGTTACTACAACTTAAAAATATTAAAAACTGTTTGTTAATAATGATTAATAAAGTATTATTCGATTTGCATCAATAGAAGCCACTGTCAATTTCAATGGCCATCTGGGGTGACAGTTTTCATAACTGCCCGATTTCTGTTGGGAAGTCTCCCTAAACAAATCTCTTTTTTTTCCACTTGTCAATTTCTAAAGTAAAAGTTCTCTAGTTCCTGATAGAAATCACATTATAACTGATTTGCCCCATATAATGCAAAGAGTATTCTCTAATTCACCAATGGTATTATGTCCAATAGATATTATGAAAATGCACATTTTAGCAAAACTACCTGTTCTTGTAACCTGACAATTATCGTACAACCAGCAATGCCATCTCTTGCCAACACAATTTCTGGAAACCAACGGATTTATCCTTGATCGTCTCATCATTTGCACACTGTCCTTTAACAGAGCCATAATAATGGTACTTATGCTGATGCTGACAAACTCTGCTGTTCCCTTTGACTCTTTGATATCTCTGGTGTAAAAATCTTTCCGCAAATCAAGGGAGAATTTCCTGTTGCTGATCATTGGGATGAAAAGCAGGGCCCCAAGTGCACTGAGTACTGGTCTCACTGCTTCCTAATCCTTTCCCAAGCCATGTCCTAAATGGAAATGGGTATCATGTTGCGTAGGAAGGAACTGTAGATGCTGGTTTACATCCAAGATTGACACAGAATGCTGGTGTAACTCAGTGGGTGACATTTTGGGTCAAGACCCTTCTTCAGACCCTGAAGAAGGGTCTTGACCCAAAAGGTCACCCATTCCTTCTATCCGGAGAGGCTGCCTGTCCCACTGAGTTACTCCAGCATTTTGTGTCTATCTTGGGTGCCACACTGCACCTTTCCTCAATCACATGCCACGATCTAAATGATCCAGACATGCACATGGAACTCAGTGAGCTGGAGTCCAGGTGAGGGGAAAGCGCTCAGATCTGAATGGTTCGATTATTGCATCAAGCATGGGATCATCTCTTAATGCATTTTACATGTAGCAAGTTAATTTTTCCAATGTTCACATGTCTTATTAATCCTTACAGATATTTAAAATACGAGGCTGATAATTGGCATGACTAGTTATGTTAACTTTCACCATTATCTTTGCTACACTTGAAATGGATTTCATTTTACTGCTTTTACAAATATTTTTGAATTATCATTGTATTATATCCTGCTGTATTTTAACGTCAGATATTATTTGATGGATTTCTTCAAGAGGAGCTGCTGTTAATTCTCAGATAATTCAAACTAAAATCTGGAAAGAGATAATTTTCTGAATGACTGGAGGTTAGTAAATAGCAACTCATTAAAGACTCCAGTTACATAAAAGCTACATAGTGGTATGGGTGGGTCCATGAGTTGAAAACATTATTGATTACATTAGATTCTCTGAGTGACCCTGCTGTTTCAATCTCCAAGTTATGATCCAGACATGAAAGTGAATGTAAAGTGGTTTTGCCTGTGGTTGGTGAGGCATGTTTGATGATAATGTTCATGTGGTGCGTGGTGTGGAGTATATTGATTTAAGAGAAACAGTCAGGAACGTAAGATTGAGTTGGATTAAAGGTGCTGCCCCCATGCAGTGATGCCACCTGTTCATGATTTCATTCAACTGACTTAAGCTTCACAGGATTCATGGTTTGTTCGCTGCTTGACCAGAGTGAATTAGTCCGAGGCCAATCAGACTATGACGTGACAGTAACAGCGACAGACGGAATGGTCTTGTTAATGTAGACTGACCTATTAGTAGTAGGTGGTTAAATGTTCTGTATTGTTAACTTGATCTTTTATCATTGTCTAAAAATCCTGTTAGTTTTGGAAGAATAATCAGATGATCTTCATGTATATGACAACTGAAGTCATGTGTAATTAACTTTAGATTAGTGGCCTACTGGACCAATTTGTGCCATTAACGTACTGAATTATAATTTAGGTGGATATCAGAAAGGGGCAACTCGAGGCTGCAGTTTAAAATATCTGTTCAGTATCTTTGACCTACTGCTCCCTTGTAGTAGGAATGTTGAAGCTGCAATTCCATCAATCAATTTAATATGTTAATTCACAAATATATTCACAGAAATATATTGATGACAACAGACTATAGGTTGTCCAGTTTTTCCATATCTGTATTTTTATCCCCATGTCACATCATCCTGTATTTGCAAAATATTATACCTACAAAATAAAATAAAACTTTATTAGCCAAGTATGTTTTGCAACATACAAGGAATTTAATTTGCCAAGTCAGTCATACAAATAAAAAGCAACAGAACACACAAAATAAATTTTAACATAAACATCCACAACAGAGACTGCTCCACATTCCTCACTGTGATGGAAGGCGAAAAAAAGTTAAATCTCTTCCCTTCTTTGTTATCTCGCGGTCGGGGGCCTCAAGCCTTCCGTTGTCGGGATGATCTTTACTCCCATAGCTGGCGGCGTATCGACCCTCCGCGACGGGGCGATCAAGCTCCCGCATTGGGGGGATGTCGGCTCCCCCGCGCCGAGCGATCTGACCCCGGGTCGGGGCTGGTCAAAACCTTCCGCATCGTTTGGAGCTCCCGTCATCTGCGGCCTCTCCCCAGAATGCGAGCTCCTCGATGGTGAAATCTGCAGGCCGCGGATGGAGCGTCAATCCCAGGCAAGGGATCGGCTCCGATGTTAAGTCCATGCCCCGACCCGGGGGCGTGGGGCTCAAAGAGTCCAAGCAAGCCTCCAGCTCCAGGATCTTAGGTCGCAGAGTGACCGGAGATATGATCCAGTAAACATTCGCATTTCTGGCAAGGTAAGAGATTGGAAATAAAGTTTCCCCCGAACCCTCCCCCTTCCCCCACATACAACAAACTGGAGAACATTTACACACACTTTTTAAACACACTAAAAATAATAAGCAAAGATGAAAAAACAGACAGACTGTTGGCGGGGCTGCCAATCGTGTAGTGCCCCCTGGTGGAACTAATACGCTTGTTATTAACTGTTATCATTAACTAATTTAATAAGAGGATCACCGTAACTTAACACGATGGTGACTCTGCTGTATTGTATTAGAGATGCTGCCTTTTTCCTATGCATCCACCTTACCTGCAATCTAAAATTAACTGATTTCTCAATCCCAGTTCTTTAACTTGAAACAATAACTCTGGGTTTTTTTTTCCCACGGTTGGTGCTTGGCCCATTGAATTTTTCCAGCATTTTTTGTTTTATTTCAGAATTCCAGCATCTGCAGATGAATACATTTGCAATTGCTATAGATTGTTACTACTTAGCAAATGTCTCCAATAAAAGTGGACAATAAAACCATCGGGAATCAAAGATCAAGTTTGTGTAATCAAACAAATATATTTTCTTGTCTAATGCTGAATTCTTTGGTGCAATCTGTTTCTTGAGATGAGTTTTTTAACTTTGTTACACATTTTCTCTAACAGTTGCGAAAATCCTATTCACGGTAATATGTTCTGCGGACAGTTTTTGAACGTTAGTGATTAAAGTCAAAGCAATTAACTAAAATTTTCTGTCGTTGCAGCACGTTAAGCTGATGCCATTGGCCATGATAAGTGACTAAGTAGCTGATATGCGTGTGATCTTTTAATTATATTTTTCTTCTCTGAGGCTTTGGAGAGGGACGTGAAGGAAATACTGCAAGAGGTTGTTGCTCGGGTATTTACTAATAGATTCTTGTAGTTAGGAATATAAAGTTGATGTAGCTAACCTGAAGGTCTGAGAAACATTTGCAAACTGACTTCAATCTCTAAATCTGTGAAATATCAAGGAAATATTATAAATTTGTCTTATGGTGGTTTATATCTTTTAGCCTTGAAGTATTTAGAATTTCTTCCTCTGATCAATCATGTGATGTATTGCTTTTGTAAATTTTGCTAGCCTTGAGCAATATGTGGAATCGCATGCAATGTTCCAATCTGTTCACAAGCAGCACTGGGAAATCTCTTGGTATCACTTCACTTTTCTGATATTCATTAAAAAGTTCTGTGCATGCAAGTATTCCTTAACACTGAAAGTGCTTCTTATTTAAAATGCACGATAAGGATGTAACTTAATAAATTATAAGTAGCAATGAAATGTGTGTCTTTGCACACTTTGGATGCTTTTGTATATCTGCAATCAGAACAGCATCAAAGAATGGAGTATGAAAACCAATATGTTAAGTCATCCAAAAAGATACCCCATCACAAATCTCATCAGAGCATGGAAAATCTGATTATCTAAGTATATATATTTTTTATCTGGAGAGTTCAGGTTTTGCTGAAAATGACACATTGCAAAAACATTGGTCAATGAAAAAATATCAAATACTTGTCAAGACAATTTGCAATACGATTCTGCAGTGGATTACATGGTATCAAATACTTGTCAAGACAATTTGCAATACGATTCTGCAGTGTTTTATTACATGGTCTTTTTTGTTTTATGTAAGTTTAGATTAGGGGCAAAATAGTTTAGGTCAAATTGCATCACATTTGTTCTTTGCTGTCTATACTTGTATCAAAATTCAATGTTGGGAATTGTCTTTTTATTATTTCATTATTATAACCATATAACCATATAACAATTACAGCACGGAAACAGGCCATCTCGACCCTTCTAGTTCGTGCCGAACACATAATCTCCCCTAGTCCCATATACCTGCGCTCAGACCATAACCCTCCATTCCTTTCCCATCCATATAACTATCCAATTTATTTTTAAATGATAAAAACGAACCTGCCTCCACCACCTTCACTGGAAGCTCATTCCACACAGCTACCACTCTCTGAGTAAAGAAGTTCCCCCTCATGTTACCCCTAAACTTCAGTCCCTTAATTCTCAAGTCATGTCCCCTTGTTTGAATCTTCTCTACTCTCAGTGGGAAAAGCTTTTCCACGTCAACTCTGTCTATCCCTCTCATCATTTTAAAAACCTCTATCAAGTCCCCCCTTAACCTTCTGCGCTCCAAAGAATAAAGCCCTAACTTGTTCAACCTTTCTCTGTAACTTAGTTGCTGAAACCCAGGCAACATTCTAGTAAATCTCCTCTGTACTCTCTCTATTTTGTTGACATCCTTCCTATAATTAGGCGACCAAAATTGTACACCATACTCCAGAATTGGCCTCACCAATGCCTTGTACAATTTTAACATTACATCCCAACTTCTATACTCAATGCTCTGATTTATAAAGGCCAGCACACCAAAAGCTTTCTTTACCACCCTATCTACATGAGATTCCACTTTCAGGGAACTGTGCACAGTTATTCCCAGATCCCTCTGTTCACCTACATTCTTCAATTCCCTACCATTTACCATGTACGTCCTATTTTGATTTGTCCTGCCAAGATGTAGCACCTCACACTTATCAGCATTAAACTCCATCTGCCATCTTTCAGCCCACTCTTCCAACTGGCATAAATCTCTCTGTAGACCTTGAAACTCTACTTCATTACCCGCAACCCCACCTATCTTAGTATCATCTGCATACTTACTAATCCAATTTACCACACCATCGTCCAGATCATTGATGTACATGACAAACAACAGTGGACCCAACACAGATCCCTGTGGCACCCCACTCGTCACTGGCCTCCAACCTGACAAACAACCATCCACCATTACTCTCTGGCATCTCCCATTCAGCCACTGTTGAATCCATCTTGCTACTCCACCATTAATACCCAACCATTGAACCTTCTTAACCAACCTTCCATGAGGAACCTTGTCAAAGGCCTTACTGAAGTCCATATACACAACATCCACTGCTTTACCCTCATCAATTTCCCGAGTAACATCTTCAAATAATTCAAGAAGATTAGTTAAACATGACCTTCCAGGCACAAATCCATGTTGACTGTTCCTAATCAGACCCTGTTTATCCAGATGCTTATATATATTATCTCTAAGTATTCTTTCCATTAATTTGCCCACCACTGACGTCAAACTAACAGGTCTATAATTGCTAGGTTTACTCTTAGACCCCTTTTTAAACAATGGAACAACATGCGCAGTACGCCAATCCTCCGGCACTATTCCCGTTTCTAATGACATTTGAAATATTTCTGCCATAGCCCCTGCTATTTCTACACTAACTTCCCTCAATGTCCTAGGGAATATCCTGTCCGGACCTGGAGACTTATCCACTTTTATATTTCTCAAAAGTGTCAGTACTTCCTCTTCTTTGATCCTCATAGTTTCCAAAGCTACTCTACTTGTTTCCCTTACCTCATATAATTCAATATCCTTCTTCTTGGTGAATACCGAAGAAAAGAAACTGTTCAATATCTCCCCCATCTCTTTTGGCTCTGCAGATAGTTGGCCACTCTGACTCTCTAATGGACCAATTTTATCCCTCGTTATCCTTTTGCTATTGATATAGCTGTAGAAACCCTTCGGATTTACTTTTACCTTACTTGCCAAAGCAACCTCATATCTTCTTTTAGCTTTTCTAATTTCTTTCTTAAGATTCTTTTTACATTCTTTATACTCCTCAAGCACCTCATTTACTCCATGCTGCCTATAACTATTGTAGATCTCCCTCTTTTTCCGAACCAAGTGTCCAATTTCCCTTGAAAACCATGGCTCTTTACAATTTTTCGATTTCCTTTCAACCGAACAGGGACATAAAGATTCTGTACTCTTAAAATTTCATCTTTAAATGTACTCCATTTCTCTTCCACATCTTTCCCATAAAACAAACTGTCCCAATTTACTCCTTTTAAATCCTTTCGCATCTCCTCAAAGTTAGCCTTTCTCCGATCAAAAATCTCAACCCTAGGTCCAGTTTTGTCCCTCTCCGTAATTATATTGAAACTAATGGTATTGTGATCACTGGTCCCGAACTGTTCCCCAACGCATACCTCTGCCACCTGACCCGTCTCATTTCCTAACAGGAGGTCCAGCACCGCCCCTCCTTATGCAGTTAGAAATTGTCAATTTTGGCATAGCTGATGTTAACAGTTAACATTGAGTTTACTTTCTGCCATTTAGAACATTCCAAATTAATTGCAGAAATGGGAGAAATCTTGAGAGACAAAAATTGCCCCCATATCACATCGCCTTGCAAAACTTCGTAAAATGCCCCCACAGACATCATAGGCTATGAAGTGCTTTTGAAGTGTCAACACTGTTGGAATACAGGAACCCTACAGCCAATTAGAATACAACCAGAACCAACAGACCGTACAGCCTCTAGCTAGATAGTCCTCTTTGCTTTTGGTTTTACATTTATTGTTGTTCTGTGTACTGAGGCACAGAGAAAAGCTTTGTTTTGTATGCTATCTTATCAGAACTGATGGATGATGTTCAATCAAGGCACCTAAATCAAGCTCAAGTGTAGGGAGGTTAAAGAAGAAGATAACAGAATGCAGAATATAGTTCTCGGCATTGTAGCCCTCCAGTTCCATCGACAGTGTCCAATGTCTGCAATAGGGTAGACATGATGTTGATTGATGAAAACAAAACAAAATGGCTTGCATTTCTGGAGACCATAGAACATGGAAAAGTAGAGCACTGGGACAAGCCCTTTGGCCCATAATGTCTGTGACAAACTAAACTACCATCTGCCTGCATATGATCCACATCCCTCGATTCCCTGCATATCCATGTGCCTCTCTAAAAGCTTCTTAACTGCCACTATCATCTTTGCCTCCACCACCACTCTTGGCATCCCTTTCATACTTGCCCGGCACATCACCTTTAAGCTTTGTCCCTCTCCCCTGAAAGCTATGCCCTTTAGTCTTTGACATTATTCGGGGATAAAGGTTCTGTCTGAAAAATTCTACATAACATCCCAATTCAATAGATAATAGGTGCAGGAATAGACTATTTGGCCCTTCAAGCCAGCACCGCTATTCAATGTGATCATGGCTGATCATCCACAATCTGTACCCCGTTCCTGCCTTCTCCCCATATTCCCTGACTCCGCTATTTTTAAGGGCCCTATCTAGCTCTCTCTTGAAAGCATCCAGAGAACCTGCATCCACCACCCTCTGAGGCAGAGAATTCCACAGACTCACAACTCTCTGTGAGAAAAAGTGGTTCCTCGTCTCCGTTCTAAATGACTTACTCTTTATTCTTAAACTGTGGCCCCTGGTTCTGGACTCCCCCAACATCGGGAACATGTTTCCTGCCTCTAGCGTGTCCAAGCCCTTAACAATCGTATATGTTTCAATGAGATACCCTCTCATCCTTCTAAACTCCAGAGTGTACAAGTCCAGCTGCTCCATTCTCTCAGCATATGACAGTCCCGCCATCCCGGGAATTAACCTTGTAAACCCATGCTGCACTCCCTCAATAGCAAGAATGTCCTTCTTCAAATTCATATATTCTATATATTTATTTTACATGGCTTGATCTATGCAGACAAGGAGGAATTGAGAGTTGCAGGAATCTCAGCCAGAAGAGGATTTGAGGCCAGCATAAATCAACTATGATCATATTGAATGGTGGTGCGGGCTTGAGGGGCCCGATGGCCCACTTTTGCTACTCTTTTCACGTGTGCTTATAAATGCCTTCTTAACCATTCTGTTGACCTATATTTTCACTTTCAGGGAACTATGGTTATTGACCACAAGATCCCTCTGTTCGTTAGTGCCCTAACAATTACTGTGGATATCTTTACCCTTTTTGGTTCCCATAATGCATTGCTGTGCTCATGTCAGAATTAAATTCCGTCTCATCTATATTCTGTTTTCCACGACACCACCGATGTTAATGTCATCTGCTAAGATATGAACCTTTGAAAAGCGATTCTGAATGAACCAAGGCTAATTGTTGACTTCCCACTGACATCGTTGGTTAGGAAAGCAAATAAAGAGCACAAATTTGATCTCTTTGTAGGAAGGGAAGTTGAGAGTAAAAATTAAAAAAATGCCAAATCTGGAAACAAGCAATGAAAGAAGAATGGGAAAGAAACACTCAGCAGATAATGTCTGGACAAAACAATAGCAAATGTTTCACCAGATATCGCGGTCCTGAAGTTTACTTTGTTATTTATTCCATGATCCTCCTTTTTCATTAAAGGAGATGGGAATGTTACTTTACGGTGGACATGAAAGAAAGAGCTAATGGAGATTGAGAAGTCTGTATGTTCTGAAATCTTGAGCAAAATACTAACTGCTGGAGGAACCCAGCAGGTAACAGGACTTAGTATGGAGGGGAGAGATGGCCAGTATAAAGAGGAGAGTATGGGGGAGGGGGATGAGATAGTAGGTGAAAGATGGATTGAAATAGAGTGAAGGACAAGGGGAGAAGGATGATTGAGCTGGATAGGACAGGGGACGGGTAGAATTTGGAGTTAGAGGTGGATGGTAATTGGAAGCAGGCCAATCTCTAAATTAAACTTAAACTAAACCAGGAGAATAAAAGGGCAAATGGAACGAGGGGCGGGAAGGGCAAAGATGGAAACAGCTGGAAATGTATTAATGGGAACAGAGACACAGCCGACACAAGAGACAGCAGATGCTGGAATCTGGAGAAAAACAAACTGCTGGAGAATCTCGGTGAGTTAAGCAGCATTTTTTAGGGAAGGGTGGGAAGGAATCGACGATGTGTGGTTATCCTGCGTCAGGGCTGGTCTTGACTCAAAACATTGAGTTCTGTTCTTTTTTCCCCCCTCCTGCTACTACTACCCCTTACAGATGTTTGGATTGGATTCAATTTATTGTCATTGTACTTTTTAGTGCAACGAAATGGTTTAGCCTGCAGTCATAACATAGAATAAATAACAAACACTCAACACAGTTTAAAGTCCCAAAGTCATTGTCTCTTCCCTCCTTGCTCTCCCTCTGCGCTGAGGCAATCCAAGCCTCCGATGTTGTGACCCCGCCGGGTGATGGTGTGCAAGTCCCGCGGCTGAATCTGTGCTCTGCAAACGGGCCGGTTCAAACTCCGCGGCCCGGGGTGGTCGAAGCGCCGAAGCTGCCGCCCTCCAGTCCAGCGGACGCAGCTGTAGTTGTGGGAGCTCCTGCGAGCTCCCGATGATGTCGTCCACTGGCCCGCGGCCGAGCCTCTGAGGCTCCAAAGACGGGTCGGAAGTTGGGTCGCCCCACAACCACAGCCCCGTAGTCGGCCAGCCTCGCGTTGGTAAGTCCTGGCTCTGCCTCCGCAGCCTCGAGGTCGGTCGCAGTTGGAGGCCGCCAGCTCCGCGATAGGCCTCAGCGCAGACGGACACGGAGACGGGCGATACGGCAGGAAAGGTTGCATCCCCCCCCCCGAAGGAAGAGTCAAAAAACATACCACACCCACCCCCCACACATACACAACTAAATAAACCAAAATAAACTGCAACAACGGGACAAAAGAAAACAAAAAAAAGAAAAGACAAATGGACTGCAGGCGAACCGCAGCTGCAAGGCAGCGCCGCCACTTCCGGAACAATTGCTGAGTTTCTGCAACAGTTGATAGACTTATTGGTGTTAAGGGATTAATGGGGGCAGTTAGAATCAAGGAACGTAATGATAACATATGAGAAAGTGTTCAGTATTAAGTTAAGAAAGCTGCACAATGTCTACATGGTAGATGAAGTGCTGTTCCTTAAGTTTTTGTTGGACATCAGAACCTTGCAGAAGGTTACAGTTGAAGTAGGTGGGGAATTAAAGTGGCAGGCATCTGAAAGCTCAGTGTCATCCCTGCACACTAAATGCAGATGGTCCGTAACATGAACATTTGATCTCCAATGTAGAGGCAATCACATTATGTGCACTGATTGAAGTACAGACAATTGAGAAAAGTGCAACTAAATTGCTGCTTCATCTACAGATGCTGGTGATGGAAAGTGAGATCATTTTGCGTATCAGAGGGTTTAAAAGTAGAGATGACGGGAATCAATGAAGCATGGTTGAGAGCTCTGTCATCCATGATAGATGGGAAATCGGTTCAGAAAAGAGAAAGACATCTGGTAAAAACCTGTACTAAAGTCTCCTCATCGGTTTGTGCTGGAGGAACTCGATGGGTCAGGCATCATCCATGGAGGGAATGGACAAATGCAGTGGGACCTGCTGTGTTCCTCCAGCACTTTGAGCTTTGCTCACATTTCCAGCATCTGCAGTTTCTTGGGTCTTCTATTTGGTGTGGTACGGAGTACCGTAATTTCCAATGTGTTTTTAAATGAGGTTGAACTGTGTGCCATCTATCCTTGGGGCAGCCTGGAATCTAAGGCAGTGAAGTCTGGTACTGGTAATGCAGGTCAAGGGGAGAACCCACAGACAAAATTGTAGAAGCGATCTGGACATGACCAGGTAGTCACTGAGACATGTCTCTGGGGTTTACTCTGTCCTCATTGTTAGCCTGAATCAGACCTGACATTGTAATTCCTGACGTCTTGGCTCTCGAGATCTATTTAATCTGGTATCAGCGGCAATTCTGCTTCAGGCATATTAAGGAAGATTAAACAGTGCGTTATAGTTATGAAAAACAAAACATTAAATTTATATGACTGGAGCTGGGTGGGCAAATGCAGATGCATTTAACAAATTGCAGATGACAAATTGCACATGTTCAGCAATTGGTTTTCTGTAATATGGGGGACAGTTTTGTAATCAGTTACTCTGGTTAACAATTACATAAACA
Organism: Amblyraja radiata; assembly: GCF_010909765.2. Lineage (NCBI taxonomy): Eukaryota > Metazoa > Chordata > Chondrichthyes > Rajiformes > Rajidae > Amblyraja > Amblyraja radiata. Next base: position 49,695,611 of record NC_045960.1, on the reverse strand, counting down.
CAACATATTTGACACATGCTTAAGCCTGTGTTTGCGTACTGCACACGCTTTGTCTCACTATCTCTGTATGGCTATCCGCATAACCTTCTGTTCCAACCCCTCATACTGATTTAATTTCACTTTAATACATTTTCTTTAATGTGCCTTCACCTGTGGCAACAGCTTTCAACCTTCTGGCTGTGGTGATTAGGAAAGTAGCAACAATTATACTCTGCATGGAAATGGAATCACTGCTGTAATAGAATAGAGGGTTTGGGAGACAGTGTGAAGGACAAGAGTACACTATTTACAATTGGATTTCTGTGTTAATTAAAAAAAATATACAACCTTATCTGAGTGGAATCAACTGATTTTGTTGTGGGATTACATTTTTGGATTTGGGTAGAATACACTTTATACTTGTGCAGGACAGCATTACATGACATTAAAAGATTATGTATCTTTATCAGTATGTGTCAAATTCACAGAAGAAACAGATTATTTTGATTTAATTGTAATCTAGTTGTTTATGTCTGAAAATGATAATGAAATGAATTGAACGCTCCTGTAGTTACATTTTAAGTAATTAATTGAGATTATTTTGCCAATTGGAGGAGGCAAACGGCTAGAGATGGTTGTCATAGGAGGGGATCAAAGGTTACATTGGGGAGGGTACCAATTTCACAGGAAGGCACAATTATGGAATTAAGAAAATAGCTCAATTTAATTGTGTTAACTTACCAGTGAATTTTTAAAAGGAACCAGTGGAAACTGGTAATAGTAGGGCTACACAACTTTGTTTTAATTTACTGGGAAAATAACACGTTATGACTAGAGAGAGATAAATAGAACAAAGATACGATGTTTAGTTGAGAGAGTGACTTCACAGTAGTGGTCCAAGGAAGGCACTCACTAGTTAACCACCTTCATCTGTGAATTGTTTGGAATGATTTTCCCAGTTGGAGCTGTGTTCATGCCTTTGAATAGGACATAGTTTTGCAGAGAGTAAACAATATTGTCTCATTTTTAAGTGACATATTTGAATGGGAACAGTATTTTCAAATTGCTATATTCTTTAAGTTTGAAATTTGCTTTATCAACTGGGTATCTCAGTTGAAGGAAAAATCGCTCTATGCTGACTCCTTTTTCTTTTTAGTGTCCCTATATCTGGAAGTGCCAACATTAATTGCAAGTCAAATCATCTTGTCCTCATTCCATCATTTTATCTGAAATAAGCTTTTAAAGAACATGGTTATTTAAAAGAAGTGATTTCATATACACGATCGTTCATTCATCTTATAATAGCAACACCTTAATTTTTCAGAAAATAAATGAATAACTTGATGGTTTTTTGTTGGTAATTATTTGAATTTACTGGATGAATGGTAGTTCCACAACAGTGGGATTAGTGGAAGAAAAATACTGTAGCATTCTTGAATAATATAGAATTGTTCACACTGCATTTTACTGCAGTATTATCAGCTAAGGTTGGACTCATCACAACAAGATACTTCTGTCAGTAACATGCGGCCTCCGCATAGGGGCAGTTACAGTAAGTGTGGAAATCCAGATATTGTTGCGAGAGGTACACTGTACAAGGTATATTACAGGAACTTATCACAACTCATTGTAGTAGCATGATCTTGGTATGCTCACTTGTTTTGTTATTAAAATGAGTGAAAAATTGAGGGCTCATGCATTTATGAAAAAGGTGCAAATAATTGAACATTCCACCCCTGAAATTTATTTTTTAAGATTTTGTCGTCTTATTTTCCCTAGATATTTAATGTTGCAGAGTTTTATTTTTCGACTATTGTTTCATTCATTCTTCAAACTTTAAACCCTTCAATATTTCCCAATCTTTGCTTTTCTGGATAATGCTTAACTCTATTTGCTGCTGTGAATGTGGGAAAATAAACCTCCTGATATCAACCTTTGCCTTCCCTCAGCTGATGAATCTGTATTGCTCCATATCACATATCACATAGCACTTGGGAGAAGCACTGAAAGTGCCAAGTACTATGGCTGGGGAATGTCAATGTCCATCAATAAGTGTGGCTAATGGAATTGACCAAATCTTGAAAGACATAGCTGGAAGACTAGATCAGCAGCAAGTTGTGAAACAACCAACTTGAGGGGGAAAAACAACTCATCCTTGCCAAACTACCTCTGGTAGATGCATTTGTCTATGGCATGTTGTTAAAAATAAGCACTGCATGAATTTTATCGAGATGAAGTTCTGTCTGAAAACCAAGAATGCCTTTTCTCATGTTGTATGATATTACAATTATGCTACTAAGGATATCTTGCAGCTCAAAACTGGATATCTCGGAACAACTGTGAACAATCAGCAACAGCAACAATGTATATCATTACAATTAATGTTTCATGGCACATCTCATCCAATCTATCTTTTATTAGTCTAGTTAGGATCAATACTGAAGTGCAGCACTGAGTTTACCAAAAAATGTATCAACCAGGTGAAATAACAATATCACATTACATAAAAGCTAAATATCTTGCAAAAGTCAAAGCTAAGAGATCCTGTATCCAGTTGATCAGGTTAAAGTTCTGCAATCTTACCATGTATAATCATGAATGGTGGCAGAAAATTCAACAGCTAATGACAGGAGGATCCAGTTACATCTCCATTCTGAATGAGTTCACGATGCAAGGAATGGATGAATCATTTGTAACCATGTTCAGCTCCGTGCCAAATCGATTACATCCTGTGATCCCCATTTCATTGAAACAAGTCTTCAGCAAATTTGGTTAATTCTCATGATATTAAGAAACAGAAGAGGGCACTAGATACAACATTTACAGTATGTGAGATGACAACATCTTAGTTTGTCTTATTGAAAACTTGTGCTCCAGAAGTACATGGACACCTAGCTATGTTTTTTCTGTGCAATTGCATACGTTAATAATATTGAAGCATGGGTTGATAAGTGGCAAGCATCATATTCACAACATGCCAGGACATGACCCGTTTCAAACAGGCAAGAGTGCAACCACTTGAGTGCCCCATCTTCAATATCCTGGGAGTGGTCTTTGACCAAAAGCTGCATTGACTAGAATGTGGCTGGATTCTAAGTATCATGCAGCATAGGTTCAAATGCTGATGCCTCAAAGCCTTTCCACCATCTTATTAAGGGCAATTATGGATGGGCAATACCTGCATCTCAAAATTAACTTAAAATTCAATCGTTTTTATTTATGTGCATATCTGATTGCAGTTTTTATTATTCAGGCTGCAATAAAGGTATAAAAATGAACTGAAATGAGGAATGTATTTATCTCTCCTCAAAGGACTATGTAAACAATATCCTTTCTTGTTATCTGTCTCCCAGTTTAAGCTGAACCACACATTTCCTTGTCTTCATTGTGTTATTATGAAATCTCTGGACCTCCATTGTCTGTCCTGATGTTATAATCAGATAAATTGATGCTGTAATGTTCCAAGATGTATTGCAAATAAAACATAGTACTGTACAGCACTGGAATAGTCATTCAACTCTGAAAGTCCGTGCCAACCATGATGCCAATTTAAAATACACATCTGCTGCACGTGGCTTACTGTATATCCTTTAATTCCCAGCTTGTTTGTTATCATATGCTTTGATATCAATCATTCGTTATCATATCTGTTCACCACTTTTCCTGACAGCATATTCCAGACACCTACCAGTCTGTGTCAAATAAAAACTGCCATGTAATTCCCTATTAAACTTTGCCCCTCTCACCTATGCCCACTAGGGGGGGAGGGGGAGGAAAAAAAATGTATACTGTCAATGCCTCTTATGCCACTCATGATTTCATACACTTCTGTCAAGTCACCCCTCAGCATCCAGTGTTCCAAAGAAAATAATCCAAGTTCTAACACTCTTTTTACCCGATACTGTTATCCAGGCAACATCCTGGGTGATCCTCTTCTGCACTCTCTCAAATGTTTGTTACCCTTCCTGTAATGCAATTCACAAAACACTCACAATATTGCCTAACCCAAGTTTTATACAGATGCGGCATAACTTCATGACCGTTATATTCAATACCTCAACTAATGTATGCAAGCATGCTGTAGGTCTTCTTTACTGCCTTAAAGACGTTTCCATTTTCAAAACTTATGGACTTGCATCCCAAGATTCTTCTGTCCACGGTTTAAATTATGTTATTGGAAATTGCATTTTTCTCGAAGAGTTTCTTAAAATGTTGTGATGAAACAAGTTTTTCATTTTGTAAGAGAAAGTGATGAAATGGTAAGTTTGTAATGAAAGAAACTAACTGCAAAAATGTGATTTTAAAATGAAAGCTGTATAAAAGTTCACCATTTTAAAAATAATCTTCTCAATAATATTTGGAAAAGCTCTGGGAAATGAATCTCCCTTGGCCCATCTTCACTAATCTCAAGCCGATATTGTCTTTCAATACCATGACTTCTTCACAATGTCATGGACATTTTGGAACAAGGTACATGGTAAAGCTCTATTGGTCCATCAAATCTGAAATTGAAGAAAATTACTAGCTGGATGTAAATTCTTTACATTTCTACAGCTGACTATAAAGAATTTTGAACATTCACTATTGGAATGACCAGGGCATTTGATGAAAGTTAGCAAATAAAACTTAAAATTACATTCTGGAAAGTAGCTGAAGTAGTTGAAATTAGGTCATAGTGCATGGATGGTATTTCCGCTAATCCAAAAGCGATTTTTAACAACAGGATGAAAGTACTAACAGTCAATCATTCTTCCAATTAAGCCACACATGGACTCAAGCCATAACATAATGTTATTTTGAAAGTGGTTGTAGTCTGAATATCGCATTATGCTGCAAAACTGACATGTGGCAAATGGACTTGTTCAGCAAATATTTTAACAAGGTACAAAATCACTTTGTTTAGAATTGTCAATATAAGCTACCAATTATCTTTTTCAAGCTATTTTAATCCCTGTTGACTTTATTGCAATGCCACAAAATATTTTTCTGAATATAAAGAATTAAACGGCAAATGTTTGAACATATTAATTAACATCAGATGGTCTAAAACATATTTAAAATCTCTTCTCCCCATATCACTGATCTCCCAAGCTGTACTCTCAGATATCATATTTTTGTGGTAAATGTTGACAGCCACTTATTTGTATCCACATAAAGAGACAATGTACCCTATGAATATAATGAGTGCAGAATCATATCTGTACAACCAGGCCAATGGAGTCATAGAGTGATACAGTGTGGAAACAGGCCCTTTAACCCAACTTGCCCACACCGACCAACATGTCCCAGTTACACTACTCCACCTTCCTGCGCTTTGTCCATATCCCTCCAAACCAGTCCTATTCAAGTACCTGTCTAACTGTTTCTTAATCATTGGGATAGTCCCAGCCTCAGCTACCTCCTCTGACAGCTTGTTCCATACACCCACCGCCCTTTGTGTGGAAAAAGTTACCCCTCAGATTCCTATTAAAACTTTTTCCCTTCACCTTGAACCTATGTCATCTGGTCCTAAATTCCCCTACTCTGGGTAAGAGATTCTGTGCATCTGCCCAATCTATTCATCTCATGCTTTTTGCCAGTTTATACTGAAATATCACATTTCTCTCTGCAAGGCACAAAAGAAAGGAATGGGAGGGGGAGACCATTTGCAACATGATGGCAGAGGTTAACTTTGACCTCAAGTTGTTGTTTCTGTCTGATTCCTACAACCTCTTGATTCCTTTTGTCAGGGGAATAGTACTCAATGAATGATAGAAACACAGATGGAAACATCAAAAATAGGTGCAGCAGGAGGCACTTCGGGCCAGCACCACCATTCATTGTGATCATGGCTGATAATCCACAATTAGCAACCCATGCCTGCCTTCTCCCCATATCCCTTGATTCCTTTAGCCCCTAGAGCTCTATCTAACTCTCTTTTAATCCATCCAGTGATTTGGCCTTCACTGCCCTCTGTGGCAGGGAATTCCACAAATTCACAACTCTCTGGGTAGAAAAGTTTTTTCTCACCTCATTCCTAAATGGCCTCCCCTTTATTCTAAGACTGTGGCCCCTGGTTCTGGACTCGCCCAACATTGGAAAGATATTTTCCTGCATCTAGCCTGTCCAGTCCTTTTATAATTTTATGTGTTTCTATAGGAACCCCCTCATCCTTCTAAACTCTAGTGAATACAAGCCTAGCCTTTTCATTCTTTCCTCATATGACAGTCCCGCCATCCCAGGGATCAGTTTCGTGAACCTACTGCCTCAATCACAAGGATGTCATTCCTTAAATTAGGAGACCAAAAATGTACACAATACTCCAGATGTGGTCTCACCAGAGCCCTATACAACTGCAGAAGAACCTCTCTACCCCTATACTGAAATCCTCTTGCTATGAAGGCCAACATTCCATTAGCTTTCTTCACTGCCTGCTGTACCTGCACGTCAACTTTCAGTGACCGGTGTACAAGGACACCCAGGTGTCGCTGCACCTCCCCCTTACCTAACATAACCCCATTGAGATAATAATCTGCCCCCTTGTTTTTGCCACCAAAGTGGATAACCTCACATTTATCTATATTGTACTGCATCTGCCACGCATCTGCCCACTCACTCAACCTGTCCAGGTCACCCTGCAATCTCCTAACATCCTCTTCACAGTTCACACTGCCACCCAGCTTTGTTTCATCTGCAAACTTGCTAGTGTTGCTCCTAATTCCCTCTTCCAAATCATTAATATATATGGTAAACAGTTGCGGCCCCAACACCGAGCCTTGCGGCACTCCACTTGCCACTGCCTGCCATTCTGAAAAGAACCCGTTCACTCCTACTGTTTGCTTCCTGTCTGCCAACCAATTTTCTATCCATGTCAACACCCTACCCCCAATGCCATGTGCTCTAATTTTAGTCACCAGTCTCCTGCGTGGGACCTTATCAAAGGCTTTCTGAAAGTCTAGATACACTACATCCACTGGCACCCCTTCATCCATTTTACTTGTCACATCCTCAAAAAATTCCAGAAGATTAGTCAAGCATGATTTTCCTTTCATAAATCCATGCTGACTTGGACTAATCCTTTTACTGCTATCCAAATGCCCCATTATTATTATTTTAATAATTGACTCCAGCATCTTCCCCTGTTTTCTCTCTCGCTCCTTTCTTGGAAAGTGGGATAACATTAGCTACCCTCCAATCCACAGGAACTGATCGTGAATCAATAGAACATTGGAAAATGATCACTAATGCTTCAACGATTTTGAGAGCTACCACCTTGAGTACCCTGGGAGCCAATCATCAGGCACTGGGGATTTATCAGCCTTCAGTCCCATCAGTCTACCCAATACTATTTCTCGCCCAATGCAAATTTCTTTCAGATCCTCTCTCCCTAGATCCTATGTCCTCTCGTATATTTGGGAGATTGTTTGTGTCTTCTTTAGTTAAGACAGAAAAAAGTACCTGTTCAACTCTTCTGCCATTTCTTTGTTCCCCATAATAATTTCACCAGCTTCTGCCTTCAAGGGACCCACATTTGTCTTTACTAACCATTTTTTCTCTTAACATATCTAAAGAAGCTTTTACTATCCTTATTTATATTCTTTACATGGCAAGGTTATCTTCATACTTCATCTTTTCACACCGTATTGCCCTTTTTATTACCTTCTGATGTCCTTTGAAATGTTCCCAATCCTCTGGCCGCCTGCCACCGGATTCAGGGGATAGTGGAGTCAGGGGATATGGGGAGAAGGCAGGATCTGGGTACTGATTGTGGATGATCAGCCATGATCACATTGAATGGCGGTGCTGGTTCGAAGAGCCGAATGGCTCCTCCTGCATCTATTATCTATTGTCTACTCTTTGCTATGTTATACACCTTTTCTTTTAGTTTTATACCATCCCTAACTTCCCTTGTCATGGTTGCTTCTTACTCCCCTTATAATCTTTCTTCCTCTTTGGAATGAAATGATCCTGCATCTTCTGGATTATGCCCAGGAATTCCTGCCATTGCTGTTCCACCGTCATTCCTGCTTGGATCCTTTTCCAGTCTACCTTGGCCAGCTCCTCTCTCATGCCTTCATAGTCCCCTTAGTTCAACTGCAACACTGAAACTTCTGATTTTACTTTCTCCCTCTCAAATTGCAGATTAAAACAAATCATATTATGGTCACAACTTCCTCGCGGTTCCTTTACCTTGAGTTCCTTTTTTAAATCTGGTTCATTAAACAACACTAAATCCAATATTGCCTTCTCTCTGGTCAGCTCCAGTACAAGCTGCTTTGAGAATCCATCTTGGATGCATTCTACAAACTCCCTTTCTTGGGGTCACGAACCAGCCTGATTTTCCCAGTCTACCTGCATATTGAAATCTCCCACAACCATAGTGGCATTACCTTTGTTACATGCCAATTTTCACTCCTGCTGCAACTTGCACCCTATATACAGGCTAGTGTTTGGGGACCTGTAGATAACTCCCATTAGTGTCTTCTTACCTTCACAATTCTTCATTCTATCCACAGCGACTCTACATCGTCCCCATGTCACCCCTCGCAAGGGACTGAATTTTAACCCTCACTAACAGAACTACCCCACCTCCTCTGCCCACCTACCTGTCCTTTCTTTAGGATGTATAACCCTGAATATTCAGTTCCCAGTCCTGATCCTCCTGCAGCCATGTCTCGGTAATCCCCACAATGTCATACCTACCAATCTCTAACTGAGCCTGAAGCTCATTCACTTTACTTCTTATAATTCGCTAAATCATATATAATACTTTTAATCCATTACTCACCTCACCTTTCACATTGATTCCTATTTTCACTTGGCCATACTCTCCTATCCCTTCGTGAGCTTTATGTCCCATTCATTCTGTTGTCTTTCTTAACTTTTCCTCTATTCTCTTTCCCTTTAAATCCATCCTTGTATTTCCAATTTGTCTCCTCCCCCCTTCCCCCTACACTATTTAATTTAATCCCACCCGTGTAGCAGTGGCAAACCTGCCTGCCAGAATGCTGGTCCCCTGCCTGTTAAGGTGCAACCCGTCCCTTTTGTACAATTCACTCTTATCCCAAAACAGATCCCAGTGGTCTAAGAATCTAAATCCCTGCCCTCTGCAGCAGCTCCTCAACACACATTCAGGTCCCCTATCTCCCAGTTCCTGCCCTCGCCAACACGAGGAACAGGAAGCAAATCAAGATAACCACCCTGGAGGTCTTGCTTTTCAGCCTTCTTCCGAGCTCTCTAAAGTCACACTACAGAATTTCTTTCCTCTTTTTCCCGACGCCCTTTGTGCCGCCATGCACCACCACGTCCGGCTTGCACTACCCCTTACCCTTTGAAGATGCCCTGCAATTGGTCCGTGACATCCTGGCACCAGGGAGGCACACACCATCCTTGAATCCCGCCTGTTGCTGCAGTAACTCCTGTCTGTACTTCTCACTATGGAGTCCCCTACTACCATGGCTCTGCCTGACGTCTGTCTATTCGGCTTTGCCTTAGCTCCACGTTTTGACTTGCAGACCTGTCCGTCGCTCAGACTGACAGTGTCTTCTGTCCTGACAGCTTCCAAGAAGATGAACCTGTTTTCAAGAGGTACATCCCCTGGGGTCTCCTGTACTCCAAGCTTCCTTCCCTTCCTCATCATCACCCACCTTCTCTCTTCCAGTAACTTCGGTGTAATGATCTCACTGTAGGTCCTGTCCAGGAAACTCTTGTTTTCCCGGATGATCCTGAGGTCATTCAGTTGCCTCTCCAGTGTCCCAACACGGTCCTTCAGGAGCTAAACCTGGACACACTTTCCACAGTAGTAGCAGCCAGAGGCACCAGCAGTGTCCCTGACTTCCAACATCCTGCAAGCATTACACTGCAAGCATCAATGCTTGATCTTGCTAAATGCCTTTGCATTCCTAGCAAAACATTATTATTCCTGTATGTATCTTATAAAGTTCAGGTTTTCATTTGCGACCATAATTGCACATGCATGTAGAGATTTGAGGACTTGCAAAGAACACGGATTAAAATAGTTGGAAAAAGATTATTGGTAGCTTTTCTTGGGAAAGTTTTTGTAACGCCTCATAGAGCTGCTTATGCCGAGAGTAAGTGTCAATTTGTGTGAGTGGATGAATAATGTTGTGGATAAAATTGGCATACTGAACTTTTCTAATTGATTACGAAGTAAAGGCAGTGCTTGATATTGTAAGGAACCATTCAATTCTTCTTTGGAAGATTTGGGGAACTGAGAATTCAGCCAAATTCTTGCAATATTAACATTATTTCAATGGGTAGAAGCTGACACAATCTTAACAAGATGCTCCAATCGCTTCTCATGGTTGGAAAGCATATATTTGAGCTACAAGGAAGTTATCTTGCTCAATGTGACCTGTTCATAGAAGAGGAAGTAAAAATAGAGAAACCAATTGGCGAAACCATAGTGATAACATTTAGTTTTCAGTTTACATGGGATTTGATAAAACACAATCTTTTTGTTTATTTCAAATATTCATTCCACAAGATCACTTGGCCACAATGACTTGAATATTTAATTGATTATCCAATTGAAACATTTAATGGTCACGTTTTGTCAACATTCAAGAGTCAAGAGTGTTTTATTGTCATGTGTCCCAGATAGAACAATGAAATTCTTACTCTGCAGCACAACAGAATATTTAAACATGGTACACTGTAAACAATATAATAAATGAGAGAAAAGAAAAGTTTAGTGTGTGTATGTGTATATATATGTGCGTATATACATATATATATATATATAGATAGATAGATAGATATAGATATAGATATGCCATTTATTGTCACTATACATGTACAATGAGATTAAAAGCATCTCGTACTCAGTGCATACATATAATTTAGTACAAAAAACAAGAAACAGAAAACAAAACAAGGGGGGGGGGGATAGATGCACAATTCTGCGGCGCTATATACATATCTATAAAGGCAAAATGGTGAAGGATGAATAGGTAGTATTCTTAGGCAGATTTTTAAAGTTATATTAAAAAAATATTAAAAATTACAATTACAATATACATTACAGTTCCAAATTTCAGTACATGGATAGAGTAGATGGAAGTCCGGGTGTTGGGCTGTGAAGTCAGTGCACGTGTGAGTTAAGAGTAGTTATGACTTTCGGAAAACAACTGTTCCTGAGTCTATTTGTCCTAGTTTTGATGCACCTATAGCGCCTTCCAGAGGGCAGCAGGTCGAACAGTCCAAATGCAGGATGGGAGCTGTCCTTGATGATATTCTTTGCCCTGCTAAGGCAACGGGATGTATAAATATCCATCAGGGAGGGGAGAGGGCAACCAATGATCTTCTGTGCTGTCCTAGTTACCCTCTGAAGCCTCTCCCTGTCTGCCATGGTGCAGCTGCCGTACCATGCTGTAATGCAGTATGTCAGCAGGCTCTCAATGGACGAGCGGTAGAAGGTCAGCAGCAGGTTGGAGTCCAGGTTGTGCTTCCTGAGAACCCTCAGGAAGTGCAGCCGCTGCTGAGCCTTCTTGATGACCGCTGTCGTGTTGTCTGTCCAGGAGATGTCAGCAGAGATAAGGACGCCGAGAAACCGGAAGGTGTTGACCCTCTCCACACACTCGCCGTTGATATGTAGGGGGACTAAGTCGGTGCTGTGCCTACTGAAGTCGACAATGAGCTCTTTTGTTTTCCTGGTGTTCAGAGCCAGATTGTTTTCTGAGCACCAGGTTGTCAACTTCAGGACTTCCTCTCTGTAGGCTGCCTCGTCTCCCTTTGAAATAAGTCCGACTACAGTAGTGTCGTCAGCAAATTTGACGATGCGGTTGTTGTTGTGGGCCGGACTACAGTTGTAGGTGTAGAGACAGTATAGGAGGGGGCTTAGCACACAGCCCTGTGGGGAGCCGGTACTCAACCTGCGAGTGGAGGAGAGGTGGGGGCCGAGTCTCACAGTCTGGGGCCGGTTGGTGAGGAAATCTTTTATCCAGGCACATGTGAGAGTGGGGAGGCCGAGAGTGACCAATTTATCAATGAGAATGTCCGGAATGATTGTGTTGAAAGCTGAGCTATAATCCACAAAGAGCATCCGGACGTAGCTCTGCCCCTGCTCCAGGTGGCTCAGCACAGAGTGGAGAGCTACGGTGATGGCGTCTTCCGTGGATCTATTTTGGCGATAAGCGAATTGGTGGGGGTCGAAGTCTGGTGGTAGATAGTCCTTGATGTGCTGGAGGACCAATCTCTCGAAGCACTTCGTGATTACCGGAGTGAGGGCCACGGGACGGTAATCATTTAGGCTAGTGATGGGAGACTTCTTCGGCACTGGGACGATTGTGGCTGATTTTAGGCAGGACGGAATAACTGCCTGGTCCAGGGAGAGGTTGAAAATTCTAGTGAAGATGACAGTGAGCTGGTGGGCACACGCTTTGAGCACCTTACCAGGTACTCCATCTGGGCCGGTAGCCTTCTTGGGGTTCACTGCCAGGAGCACCCGTCTGACATCGTGCTCCCTGACAGTGAGTGGAGTAGTACAGGAGCCAGGTGAGGGTGGGAGTAGGGCTATAGCAGGTGAGTGCTGCTGTTGTGATGTTTCAAAGCGGAAGAAGAAGCAATTTAGCTTTTCTGCCAGCGGCACACTCAGGTCTTCTGACTTTGTGGCATAGCCTCTGTAGTTTGTAATGTCTTGTATGCCCCGCCATACCTCCCGTGTATTATAGCTGGACAAGTGGGACTCTATGCTCCTCTTATGGTCCACCTTGGCTTTTTTAATTCCACTTTTCAGATCGGCTCGAGCAGCCCTGTACAGAGCTCTGTCACCTGACCTGAAGGCAGCATCGCGGGCTCTGAGGAGTGTGCGGACCTGGCTGGACATCCAGGGTTTCTGGTTTGGGAAAACCCGAATGTTTTTGTACACAGTCCATATATGTGTATATATTTGTATATATGGATATATGTATATGTGTATGTGTGTATATATGTGTGTGTGTGTACACACACACACACACACACACACACACACGCGCGCGCGCACACGTACACACAAAGAACAAACAATAATAGTGCAATAATAACTTTCATAAACTTAGCACTATATCTAAATTATTTCTAAATCCTTGAAATTCACATAACTTAGAAAACCGAACACAAGACGTGGAAGCAGGAGTATGTTATCCAGTATGTTTCTGCATTCTCCACCATTTAGTAAGGTAATGGCTAATCTTTTACTTCAGCACCGTTTTCCTGCATTAATTCCAGATCCCTTGATTCCCTTAATTTTAAATATCTGTTGCTCACTATCTTTGATATATTTGGCAACTGAGTTACCCAAGTAGTAAACTACAAAGATTCACATCTCCCCGGCTAAATAAATTTCGACTCCCCCAAATGGTCCACACACTCCCCAGTCACCAGACACACCATCCGCGTCTTAATATCTATCCATCCTGTCAAACTGTGGAAGAATTTTTTTCAATTAAATAATTTCTTATTCTTTTAAGTTCAAATGCGAACCCTACCTGCTTAATTACTTCTCACATTGCCAAAACCACTAATTCCAAGAATTAATCTGGTGAAACTCCACGACAATATTCCAGGTTTAATTTCATCAGGGCTTTGAATACAGCAGTATAGACTTTTGTTCTCAAAATCTCTTGAAAACTCGACTCTTTCATTGTCACACCTGACCATCAAGGCTGAGAAGGTGAGGAAGGAGCTGAGCAGACTCCGTACAGGCAAAGCCATGGGTCCCGATGTGGTTAGCCCGAGGGTACTGAAGGCGTGTGCCAGTCAGTTTTGCAGAGCACTTCAACATATCTTCACCCTGAGCCCGGAGAGGGTTCCTGTGATGTGGAAGACATCCTGCTTGGTTCCTGTACCAAAGAGGACGTGACCCAGCTCCTCCAATGTCTACAGACCGGTGGCATTGACTTCACACATCATGAAGTCCCTGGAGAGGCTGGTGCTCGCTCACCTGCGACCCCTGATTAAATCCTACCTGGACCCCCTGCAGTTCGCTTAACAAACGAAGATGGGGGTTGAGGACGCCATCATCCACCTGCTCCTGCGTTCCTATGCTCACCTGGATAAGCCGGTAAGCATTGTGATCACCAACTACCTGACTGGACGACCACAATATTTCAGGCTACAGAACTGTGTCTCGGACATGATAGTGAGCAACACAGGGGCCCCGCAAGGGACGGTCCCCTCTCCCTTCCTGTTCACCATCTACACCACGGACATCAGATATATCTCTGTCTCCTGCCACCTGCAAAAGTTTTCAAATGACTCTGCAATTGTGGGCTGCATCAGTGAGGGGAAGGAAGCTGAATACAGAGATGTAGTCAACGACTTTGTTGAGTGGTGTGGACTGAATCACCTGCAGCTCAACACTGACAAGACTAAGGAGTTAGTGGTGGACTTAAGGAGGAGAGGAACACCCCTGTCCCCTGTCTCCAATAATGGTGTGGATGTGCAGTTTACCAGGGAGTACAAATACCTTGGAGTGTACCCAGACAGTAAACTGGACTGGTCCAGGAATGCTGAGACCCTGTACAAGAAGGAACAGAGCCGGATGTACTTTTTGAGAAGGCTCAGCTCCCATTAACATCTGCATTGAGATGCTGCAGATGTTCTATCATCTATGGTAGCCAGTGCCATCGTCTTCGCTGCCGTGTGCTGGGGCAGCAGGGCGAAGGCTATGGGCGCCAATAGGATCAACAAACTCATCAGGAAGGCTGGCTCCGTCCTGGGGGTGGAGTTGGATTCATGGGAAGCGGTCTTGGAGTGAAGGATGCTCCTCAAACTGCAGAACATCCTGGACAATACAGCTCACCCCCTCCTTGACACACTGGTCAACCTGAGGAGTACCTTCAGCAACAGACTGGATCCACCAAGATGCAGCACAGAATGTCACAGAAGATCCTTCTTCCCTGTGACTATCAAACTGTATAACTCCTCCCCCTTCTGTCGTGAGATAGACTGAGAATGACTGTTGGCAGATCAATTTCCCTCCTGGGATAAATAAAGTTGTATTGTATCGTATCGTCACGTCAAACCCCCCGACCCCACCACAATAGCAAAACAAGAATATAGTGGCTGAAATCCAGATCATTCCTTCAGATTCAGTCAAAGGGACTATTGAATTTTGATCCCATGAAATAAAGTGTGTCTTTTGCCAACGAATGGCAAGATATAGATCTAGGAAATGGCCAATACAGGATATGCAATACACCAAAGGAATATGAGAAGTCTTGTGAGGTTTTAGTTGTCTTAAAGATGAGTCTATCCGTATCCCATTAACCTCTGTCTGGATCTGCATCGCAACACACTGCCATTTTAAACAGATACATTGTCGAACAGTACAACAGAGAGACAGAGTTTTCAGCTCTCTATGTCTGTGCTAACCATGATGCAAATCTATCAGGACATAATCTGCATTTTTCTATTCCTTGTCTATATACAGTACATGTCAAATAAACATTACTATTGTATCTGCTTCCGCCACCTATCTTTGCAGTGCGTTCTCAGCACCTACTACTTTCATTGTGTAAAAAAAATAATCTATTTCATCGTCTTTAAATAAACTCCAATCCAGGTAACTGTCTTGTGATCCTCTTCTCCACCCTTTCCAAAGCCTCCTCATCATTTTTACAGTGTGACAATCAGAACAACACACAATACTCCATTAGGTCTAAAGCAAACTTCGCATTCAGATGCATCAAAACATGCAAACTTTTTTACTTACCGCCCTCAACTGATGAAGGCAATAATGCTGTATGCATTCTTTATCATCCAATCCACTTATGTTGTCACTTTCAGAGAGCTATGGAGTTGCACTTTAATATTCTTCTTTGTATCAATGCTCCGAAGGTTCCTACCATTTATTTTTTATTTTCCTCTTGTATTTGGCCTCCTAAAATGCATCATCTCAAGCTTGCCAAATTAAACTCTATTTCTCTGTCCAACTCGCCTAAATCCTACTACATTCTTTCGTCTCATTATATCTATAAAATGCCTTGAGATTTTCTTGAATCCTACTTGACAAGGGCATTTTGTCATCCCTTTTAACCATCTAATTCCTAGTTTTTTTAATTAACTCCTCTATATTCTTCGAGGAGCTTGTCTGAATTCAGTTCTAAACCTTGCACATTCTTATCTTCTACTCTCACTGGAACATGCTGGGCCTGAACTCTAACCAACTGACCTTTAAAAAGACTGCCACATGTTGGCTGTTGTTTTACCCTCATGCAGCAACTCCTAACCTACATTTCCCAAGTCCTGCCTGATGCTTATGTAATTAGCCTTCCCCAAATCAGAGATGAGGGTAGAGCCATGGAGATGGTATCAGCCTTGGGCCTGTTGTAGCTGTGGATGAATTGCAATGGATTAAGGCTTGCTGGGATGCTGGAGATAATATGCGCCATGACCAGCTTCTCGTAGCACTACATGATGGTGGATGTCCGAGGCACTGGATGGGTAGTCAGTAAAGCAAGTTACCTTTTTATTTGGCATCGGGTGATAGTGGTCGTCTTAAAACAAGTGGGAATCTCATGCTGGAGTTGTGAGAGATTAAAGATGTTCACAAATACTCCTGGATTTGTTCCATGCAGTTTCTGAAGACATATCTAGAGAATCTAGACGGTCTGCACCTGGGCTGGAATGGAACCAATGTCCTTGGGGAAGTACACAAAATTGCTGGAGAAACTCAGCGGGTGCAGCAGCATCTATGGAGCGAAGGAAATAGGCGACGTTTCGGTCCGAAACCCTTCTTCAGACTGATGGGGGGTGGGGGGGGGAGAAGGAAGGAAAAGGGGAGGAGGAGGAGGAGCCCGAGGGCGGGCGGATGGGAGGGTGTTTGCTAGTGCTGTCGGGGAGGATTTAAACTAATGTGGCAGGGGGGGTGGGAGCATGAGCAGAGAGACAGAGGGGTGTAAAATGAGGGTAGAAGCAATAGGTAGCAAGGTGAAAAGTAAAAGTGGCATGCAGACAAATCCAGGGCAAAAATCTAAAAGGGACACTTTTCAACACAATTGTATAAGGGGTAAGAGTGTTGTAAAAACAAGCCTGAAGGCTTTGTGTCTCAATGCAAGGAGCATTCGTAATAAGGTGGATGAGTTGAATGTGCAGATAGTTATTAATGAATATGATATGGTTGGGATCACGGAGACATGGCTCCAGGGTGACCAAGGCTGGGAGCTGAACATCCAGGGATATTCAATGTTCAGGAGGGATAGACAGAAAGGAAAAGGAGGTGGGGTAACGTTGCTGGTTAGAGAGGAGATTAACCCAATAGAAAGGAAGGACATTAGCTTGGAGGATGCGGAATCGATATGGGTAGAGCTGCGAAACACTAAGGGGCAGAAAACGCTAGTGGGAGTTGTGTACAGGCCACCTAACAGTAGTAGTGGAGTTGGGGATGGCATCAATCAATAAATTAGAAATGCGTGCAACAAAGGTAAAACAGTTATAATGGGTGACTTCAATCCACATATAGATTGGGTGAATCAAATTGGCAGGGGTGCTGAGGAAGAGGATTTCTTGGAATGTACGCAGGATAGTTTTCTGAACCAACATGTAGAGGAACCAACGAGAGAGCAGGCTATTCTAGACTGGGTATTGAGTAATGAGGAAGGGTTAGTTAGCAGTCTTGTTGTGCGTGGCCCCTTCTTCATTAGGATGGAGAGTGACATAGGGTTCTGAACTTAAAGAAAGGTAACTTTGAGCGTATGGGTGTGAATTGGCCAAGATAGACTGGCAATTGATTCTTAAAGGGTTGACGGTGAATATGCAATGGAAGGCATTTAAAGACTGCATGGATGAACTACAACAATTATTAATCCCAGTTTGGCAAAACAATAAATCAGTGAAGGTAGTGCATCTGTGGATAACTAGGGAAATCAGGGATAGTATCAAAACAAAAGATGAAGCATACAAGTTAGCCAGAAAAAGCAGCCTAACAGAGGACTAGGAGAAATTCAGTCCAGCAGAGGGCTTAATTAGGAAAGGGAAAATAGATTATGAAAGAAAACTGGCAGGGAACATAAAAACTGACTGCAAAAGTTTTTATAGATATGTGAAGTGAAAAAGATTAGTTAAAACAAATGTAGGTCCCTTGCAGTCAGAAACGGGTGAATTGATCATGGGGAACAAGGATATGGCAGACCAATTGAATAACTACTTTGGTTCTGTCTTCACTATGAAGACATAAATAATCTGACGGAAATAGCAGAGGGCCGGGGTTCAAATGAGATGGAGGAACTGAGTGAAATCCAGGTTAGTCGGGAAATGATGTTAAGGAAATTAAATGGATTAAAGGCCGATAAATCCCCAGGGCCAGATAGGATGCATCCCAGAGTACTTAAGGAAGTAGCCCCAGAAATAATGGATGTATTAGTGATAATTTTTCAAAACTCTTTAGATTCTGGAGTGGTTCCTGAGGATTGGAGTGTAGCTAATGTAACCCCACTTTTTAAAAAGGGAGGGAGAGAGAAAACAGGGAATTACAGACCAGTTAATCTAACATCGGTAGTGGGGAAACTGCTAGAATCAGTTATTAAAGATGGGATAGCAGCACATTTGGAAAGTGGTGAAATCATTGGACAAAGTCAGCATGGATTTATGAAGGGTAAATCATGTCTTACGAATCTTATAGAATTTTTCGAGGATGTAACTAGTAGAGTGGATAAGGGAGAACCAGTGGATGTGTTATATCTGGACTTTCAGAAGGCTTTCGACAAGGTCCCACATAAGAGATTAGTATGCAAACTTAAAGCACACGGTATTGGGGGTTCAGTATTGATGTGGATAGAGAACTGTCTGGCAGACAGGAAGCAAAGAGTAGGAGTAAACGGGACCTTTTCAGAATGGCAGACAGTGACTAGTGGGGTACCGCAAGGCTCAGTGCTGGGACCCCAGCTATTTACAATATATATTAATGATTTGGACGAGGGAATTGAAGGCAATAACTCCAGGTTTGCGGATTACACAAAGCTGGGGGGCAGTGTTAGCTGTGAGGAGGATGCTAGGAGGCTGCAAGGTGACTTGGATAGGCTGGGTGAGTGGGCAAATGCATGGCAGATGCAGTATAATGTGGATAAATGTGAGATTATCCACTTTGGTGGCAAAAACAGGAAAGTAGACTATTATCTGAATGGTGGCCGATTAGGAAAAGGGGAGATGCAACGAGACCTGGGTGTCATGGTACACCAGTCATTGAAAGTAGGCATGCAGGTGCAGCAGGCAGTGAAGAAAGCGAATGGTATGTTAGCATTCATAGCAAAAGGATTTGAGTATACGAGCAGGGATGTTCTACTGCAGTTGGTGAGACCACACCTGGAGTATTGTGTACAGTTTTGGTCTCCTAATCTGAGGAAAGACATTCTTGCCATAGTACAGAGAACGTTGACCAGACTGATTCCTGTGATGGCAGGACTTTCATATGAAGAAAGACTGGATAGACTCAGTTTGTACTCGCTAGAATTTAGAAGATTGAGGGGGGATCTTATAGAAACATACAAAATTCTTAAAGGGTTGGTCAGGCTAGATGCAGGACGATTGTTCCCGATGTTGGGGAAGTCCAGAACAAGGGGTCAGAGTTTAAGGATAAGGGGGAAATCTTTTAGGACCGAGATGAGAAAAACATTTTTCACACAGATTGTGGTGAATCTGTGGAATTCTCTGCCACAGAAGGTAGTTGAGGCCAGTTCATTGGCTATATTTAAGAGAGAGTTAGATGTGGCCCTTGTGGCTAAAGGGATCAGGGGGTATGGAGAGAAGGCAGGTACAGGATACTGAGTTGGATGATCAGCCATGATCATATTGAATGGCTTGAAGGGCTGAATGGCCTACTCCTGCACCTATTTTCTATGTTTCTATCCTTCTGAGCCAGTTTATTTTTGCAGACTCATTCTCAGGAAGATTGATCTAACAGATACATGCCAACCTAAGACACTGTACGGAGTCCAGCAACACACATGAATTTACAACAATTATACTGGAAAATCTACACGTTGAGCCTGCATTAGTTTAGTCAGTGCAGGAATGAACATCCATTTATTCTGAATGCAGTGGACCTAGGCATTATTTAATGTTTTTTTCAATTAATTATGTTGGAGCGAAATGTAAATTATTTTAATTTTCATTTATATTTAATTGAGTGATGAAGACCTTTAAAAAGTTTCAGAATTGATGACTGGGTAGACAGCTGGCTGAGCGAACACAGCTGTCAGTATTGTAGCAAAGGCTTGTTTTAACCTTGTCCCTCATCTCTTTCCTGTTGTGCAAGATTATTTTATCATGCAGGATTATTTCTTTTATAATTAAAACAGTATTTACCACAAAGTTAAATGCAGGTGGGTTTACAAGAGTTAATAACATACAGATCAGTGATAAATGGGGAGAGCAAGTTCTGGCCCAATGTGAGAAATAGACAGTAGGCAGTAGGTGCAGGAGTAGGCCATTTGGTCCTTCGAGCTAGCATCGCCATTCAATGTGATCATGGCTGATCATCCACAATCAGTGCCCCGTTCCTGCCTTCTCCCCATAAACCCTGACTCTGCTATCTTTAACTCTCTCTTGAAAGCATCCAGCGAACCTGCCTCCACCGCCTTCACCAGAATCTGGTAAAGATTCAGATTTGTATAGGAGAGACGCATCTTAAAAAATTCAAAGCAAAATGTGCACAGGTTGTGAATGATGTGGTTTGCATGTGAAGTAAGATTGGTGTTAGCTGATTTATGTAATGTTTGCCTTGACTGATTTGTAGAGAATTTATGCTAATATTTCTAGCTGTACGGAAATCTTATTATTCAAATTATGTTTGAATAATGCTTGCAGGATGCGTGCAGTCTCCACTTCCCCAACAACTGGAAGTGCCACGAATTAGAATCAATTGAGTCTAAACAAAATAAATGTTACTTGCTACTTATGTAAAATATAGTTGGAACAAAATAAAAAGGCATGACTTTTCCTTCTCTGTCGGTGATGATATGCATTATTTGTGAATCTTGTTGGTAGGAAGAGAATCTTCAGGTGTGTGAGAAAAATATTAGAATGGAATCTTTAGTCGTGTGGAATATTTCATGATGTAGAATTAGCACTTAACTTGAAAAATGCCTGATTTTCAAAATAAATTGTCTTCAGGTCTGTGATTACAGCAGTATGTACTTTTATAATTAATTTTACCATTGTAAGCTAATTATTTGCAGTTAATGAAGCTCTGTGGATGGTGTTGTCCCTCAATTAAAATGACTGGTTGGCTAATCATATGCAATATCAATGGGTATGCTCTGCTAATGTTATTTCCTATTTTAAGAACCAGTCACATGAGGAATCCACTGTTCTGGACTTTAAATGATGTTTTCAATACCCAAGGCCTCCAGGATCCCATTCCCTGGGATTCTGCTCCCTCCGCCCTCCTGACCCCGACCAGGACCCTGCACTGATATTTCCATTACCAACACATGCAAGAGAGAAGTGCTGTCAAGATTTTGGAGCGGGGCGGGGGATGGGAGAGACAGAAGAGGCTAAGTTCTAGACATGCACTTAAGTTTGCTTTGCATAGTTAACATATTTGTAAGCATATATGATGCCAGGTTCTGGGTCGTCCCAAGCCCCTGCCTTGAGAATTTGACATGTAACTTGTCATCACATATTTGGCCATTATAATATCGTCAAAAGTCGCAGCCACGTTGTGGGCAAGAGGGTTGGAAATGTTTGAATCCTCAAACTGAGTTCTCACACAGAAGAAAGTACCTGCGGAGGTGTGTTGTCCCAAATGAATAGATAGTCCGGACTCTGGAGCAGCATTTTAATTCTTGTTTTTTCATTAATAATAAAGCTGATATTAAATTTGCCTGAGATTTTATTGCAGACGAGGTTTTAAATGCTATTGACAAGTTTCACACGTTTAATGCTGCTGACCTGACCGGCATGACTCTGGATAGGATTTCCAAAATAGACAGCAACACCTTAACAAGAATGTGTTCTTCTTAGATTCAATGTGGCTAAATTCCAGCTCATGTCGAGAACAGTGGATGATAAATCCAGTTCACCGCTCTCCCATAGGCTACAAATAAATCGGTTGTTTGTATACTGGGGACAATGTGAAGTTCAGTTTTGTTTACTTTATTGTCACGTGTACCGAGGTACAGTGAAATGCTTTTGTTGTGTGTTAACCTGTCAGCTGAAATACATGATTACAATACAAGATTACAACACACATAGTATTTTTTAAAGTTAGTAGCTCTATTTATTTCTGCAGACAAAAGCAGATTGAACTATAAAACACTGTTTGGGAACATTTCTTATCTGCTAACAATCATCTTGTGGTTCTGATAGTGAGCCAGTTGCTGTCTTTCCTTTGTAATCAGACATTGTCATGGAGGGTTGAAGATTAAGTGGGCATCACAGGCACTAATGGTGCAGAGAAAGGAGAACATGACGGGTTGGAATGGATATTTAAGGATTTGTTTTGCTTCTCACACCAATCAACCATAGGATTGGCCCAAAGTTTGCTCGTTCACTCACTCAATAAGATGGTAAGGGAGCATCAGAGAGCCAAG
This sequence comes from Amblyraja radiata, assembly GCF_010909765.2. Classification (NCBI taxonomy): domain Eukaryota; kingdom Metazoa; phylum Chordata; class Chondrichthyes; order Rajiformes; family Rajidae; genus Amblyraja; species Amblyraja radiata. Next base: position 49,673,118 of record NC_045960.1, on the reverse strand, counting down.
AGGCAGAAAGGAGGTTGGTGTGGGCCAGTGGGGTGGGGGTGGTGGATTTCATAGGAGAGGGAATTTTATTGTCTGATGATATGAGCAGGCTCTTATGGTTCAAATTTTTAAATAAAATTGTGGATGTGATTTAATGTTACAGAGTCTGCAAACTCACAGTATGTATCGAGCCACAATAATAGTTTGCATCAAGTGCTGACAAAGACTCAACCTCCGATGCAACCTTCAGACAGCCTAATGTCTGTCAACTGCAGTCCCCAGTATATATTTGAAGAAAAAAATCCAGGGGGGTTTTGAGGACACAAGAGGACCAGTGTCAAGAAAATGTGCAGCACAATGTGGCACGAGCTATGGTCTTATTGCATTTCCTTTTATTTGGTCAGCTTAAATGTGATAGGGGAATAATGAATGTTGTCAGTTACTGGTTCCTATTGTATTCTTAGTGAACTACATTGTAATTTTGCTGTTGAATTACTATTATTTTGCAGCATTTATAACGGTGAAAGAGATAAATATGTCTACATTTGAATTACCTTGCACATATCTTATTATGTTCATGATATTGTTCATTTCTATCAACAGTCAAAACTGCATCTAAATGTTACTTGTGTAATGTAATTTAATACTTTGAATTACAAATAGGTCTTAATAGGATTCATTAGAATATCCACAATAAATTGTGAATTTGAGCCAAATTTTCATTTATTTTTATTCAACTTTTTCTATTCACAGAATGGGTCAGTAATTTAATTTTGATCTTAATCCGAAATAGTTTATTTCACCACTCGTCTTTGTGGCGAGAATATACTCAGACTTTAATGATTTCTTTAAGCACATTTAATAAAGGTAAATATGTTTACTTTCAATAGCACTTTGAATTGTGTTCAATGAAAGCACCTAACAAGCTTGTGGTTATGCTGAGACCACAGCAGTTGCAGCTTAAAGCAGGTGAAAGTGTGTTAATATTTGACAATAGTCAGTTTTGCCTGGGTTGATTGCTTCTGTCAAAAGGCCAGTAGTGATCCTCGTGGGAAGTTACAGGCAGAGAGATGAATTGTTTTGTAATTCATACTATGTTTAAGCTTGCTCGCCAAAGATCAATATACTGAACGATTCAACATAGCACACGCAGGGTGGATTCATCTGATGCCTCCAACAGTGAATGTCTGAACCATTCTAAGCTGTTAACGCATTGTATTGTGTATGTTGGAGAAAAGCACAAGAAGGGGCTAACTGTTTTAGCCAGCAAGATCTTTAGTTCATATTTAGTAAATTATTATTTAGTAAATGATTCATATTTATTTTGAATGAGTGAATTCATAATGACTTTTACACTTGTGCCATGTTACTATTATTATACAATGCAACTGGCTTTCACTTTCAGGGATTTATTATTTCCAGACCAGTACTTGAAGAAACATGTTCCTCCAATAATGAAGCCATCAATTGATACGTATCAAATATATTTGAAAATATTTAAATCATGACCAAAATGGCACCTAATTGAACTGAATGATTTTACCATAAAATTGCAGGACTGATAATTTTAAAGTAGGTTTCATCTGACAGGCATGTTAATTACATCAGAACTTGACATGTCCACCCTTAAGAGTTGTGTTTTTTTTAAGAGAAACTTCTTTTTTTATACGGTAATTCAGAGGTTTAAAACAATCAATGATCAGCTTGCTTTACCAATTGGTTATATAAAATTGACACAAAATAGTCGTAAAGATAAGGATGCTGACAGTTTGGAAATATTCATCTTCTGGAAATTGAAGGATTAACTCTTTTGTAAGCAATCTTAAACATTCTCATCTGAGTTTTGCTTTTTTTTACTCTTCAAATGAGCTGTTGTTTGCAGGACCTTGTTCTGTTAAAGAGCAACATCCTTTGAATTAAGGTGCCAAGGCATGAGTTTAACAAAATGCAATGAACAGTAATCAAGATGAACAGGTCTTTTTCTAATATTTTGGTTTTTGAAGTTCAGATTAAAATCTCCAAACTCCTTTAAACTTTTGCCATGAAATAAAATCAAAATCATGTAACATCATTTCTTTCAGAATGGCCAATCACTTCACATTCATTTATATTTATAAGGCTTTCAATTTCATGACCTTTGTGATCATCCATGATGATCAGAACACATGGTAAACTTTATCTGCGATTTAATCTTAGGTTTGTCCTCCAGCTATAAGATTCATGGCCCCATTCTGTGTCAGTTTAAAGTAGAAATCACAGCTTCAAGGCAACACCCAAGATCCCATGGCAACTATCACATTATGTCTAAGCAAAAGTTTGCAAGGTGGCCTGCAGCATTAAGGGTATCAGTAAATGTTGGACTGACCATAGCCTAAACAGTCCTGTTATCTCCATCATTGGTCTCAAAACAACAGTGGTAACAAAAATAGTGTATACGAAAATCATCGGCGAAAGTCAAAAGAACTCTACAACGAGAGCTCCCTTAAGGGCCTGTCCCACTGTACGAGGCAATTCAAGAGTTCTCCCAAGTTTTCCCCTGATGTGAACTCGGAGAATGTCCGTAGCGTGTCCGTAGGAGTTCGTAGATGGCTCGTAGCGGTTCGTACGAGTAACGGTAGGTACTCAGGAAATCCAGTAAACTCGTGACATTTTTTCAACACTGTGAAAAATGTCCACGAGTAAAAAAAATACTCGTGATGAAAAAATGTTTTACTTTTTACTCGTACGAGCCACTACGAGACATCCACGAACTCCTACGGACCCGCTATGGACATTCTCCGAGTTCGAATCAGGGGAAAACTCAGGAGAACTCTTGAATTAACTCGTACAGTGGGACAGGCCCTTTAGGCGATTTTTCAGCAGACTGCCGGCGACTGTCAAGTTCGCGGCACTCGCCTGAAAAACCGGGAACTGGAACGGCGACTATCAGAGTGGAACACACACAAACACATCGCAAAGGCGTGGGCCAGGGAAAGCAGGAGAGCGCTGTCTGAAATTCACACGGTGCAAAGCCAAGGTGATACAGACACACACTGCAAAGAACAGGAAGGTTAAGATGGCTAGCACAGTGTACGGTAAGTCCTTTAAAAGGGGGGGGGGGGGAGAGAGAAGGAGTGGAGACACTTTTATGAAGCCAGACAACATTTAATAAGCCAGAGATACACAGCTGTGAAGTTTGGCGGGCATTTAACATTACCGGTCCGTTATCCTTGGTTCTGAAAACTCGCGACCATGAAGGAGACTCACCAGAGACCACCAGTGAACATGTGGCGACCATGTGGTGATCATGAGGTGAGCGCAGAATCTCCTGCACTCGCCTAAAAAGTTGCCTAAGTGGGACAGGCTCTTTAGGCAATACCTGACAGAGAACCTGATGATCCCCAGCCTACAGAAGTCACTGTGTCCACAGCAAGCCTGCACTAAAGATCACCGTAAATGGCTCCTTGAGTTCTATCTAGAAAATAACCAGATTAGTTTGATTAAAACAACCGGGAGGCACAGGAGGTAAGCTTATTGCAAAGGATTCAGTGGAAACACTGCCTCAAGGGGGAAATAAACAAATAGCTCAACAGTCACCTGAAGGAGCATAGGTCTAACTCAGGGGTGGGGAACCTTTTCATGTTGGAATGCCGCATTAAGTTAGCTGTAATCTAATAAGGCCACATCCAAGAAACATCAATTAGATATACTTCAAAATGTACATTATTTTGTAAAAATCTAACTACTATATACTATATACTATATACTAACTTCAAGAAAATGTAAACATTTTGTTAATTCTAAAGTTAACTAACCTTTTAATGACTTTGTTGTGACTGCTTTTTGTGGGAAAGCATTTGAATATTTGGTTGCAACATGGAGGTACGCAGTTTCAGCTGATCTTCTAGATGGGTATCCGTCATTTGTGACCTTAAGTGCGTCTTGATTTGGGTTAGGTAGGAGAATGTAGATTCACAGCAAGAAGTGGTTGAAAAGCAAGAAAGCGTTTTTCGTGCATGTTGCCGAAGACATAGGTATTCTATTGCACTTTTCCATATTTCAATCGGATCTTTCTTAGCGTCAAATAAGGACTTTAAAATGTCATCTTCTGATAGATCAATCAATTCCATCTTTATTTCTTTAGGAGCCTTGTAGACATCAACTAGGTGAGTTTGAAATGCTAATTTGAGTGTGATGACATGATTCTCAAAGTCAGTAAACCTTTCATTGTATTCTTTAATTAATAAGTCTATAACAGCTGCGTATTCTTCAAATGATTTGCATGAATCCTCCTGCTCATCAATGACCTTCGCTAACTGGGGAAAATGTTCATCCGAAATTTCATTTTGAAGAAGAGTTTTGAAAAAAGATAGCTTTTTTTGAAATGCTTGAATTTTTTGCCACATAAGATTCAGATTCAGATTCAACTTTAATTGTCATTGTCAGTGTACAATACAGAGACAACGAAATGCAGTTAGCATCTCCCTGGAAGAGCGACATAGAATATGATTTCAATAAATAAATCTATTTACATGTATACAGACATAGTGTATTTTCCTGTGGGAGGAATGTCGGGGGGGGGGGGGGGTGGTGATTGGCAGTCACCGAGGTACATTGTTGAGTAGTGTGACAGCCGCAGGGAAGAAGCTGTTCCTGGACCTGCTGGTCCGGCAACGGAGAGACCTGTAGCGCCTACCGGAGGGTAAACAGTCCATGGTTGGGGTGAGAGCAGTCCTTGGCGATGCTGAGCGCCCTCCGCAGACAACGCTTGCTTTGGACAGACTCAATAGAGGGGAGCGAGGAACCTGTGATGCGTTGGGCAATTTTCACCACCCTCTACAGTGCTTTCCGGTCAGAGACAGAGCAGTTGCCATACCATACTGTGATACAGCTGGTAAGGATGCTCTCGATGGTGCAGCGGTAGAAGTTCACCAGGATCTGAGGAGACAGATGGACCTTCTTCAGTCTCCTCAGGAAGAAGAGACGCTGGTGAGCCTTCTTGACCAGAGTTGAGGTATTGTGGGTCCAAGAGAGGTCATCGGAGATGTTGACCCCCAGGAACCTGAAGCTGGAAACACGTTCCACCTCCGTCCCGTTGATGTGGATGGGGGTCTATAACATATATAGTTTTACTTTGCAAAGAAACATTCAAGTCATTTTGCTTTGACATGATATCACAGAAATGCAGCATTTCTATAGAAATCTTCTTTCAATAATTCACATTGTTGATTCTGTTCGTCATGAAATTTAACTCTCTGTTCTCGCAAAGATAAATATTTTGCTAACACCTGCCCCTGCGATAGCCAATGCACTTTACAATGATATGGCAAATCCACACAAATGCCTCATCGTCCAACTTTTAGCATATTACGAAACTGACGATGCCGTGTTGCATTTGCACGAATATTGTTAACAATCCATAACTTGTTGCAAAGTGTCACTTAAAATAGTAGATTTAACACAGAAGTTTTGCGGATGTAAGATACAATGAAAAGAAATGAGAGCATCTGGATCTGATCATATCTTTTTCATCTGTGCAATAAACCCTGCACGTTTTCCTGTCATGGAAGGTGCACCGTCTGTACATACACTCATTAAATTAACCAAATCCAGTCCACGACATTTACCTTGAAAGCTGTGTCTTTTTAAAAATCTCTTTATTTATTTATTTTTATTAGAAGCAATTGTACAAAGATAAAACATTGACATCTAAAATTATACAATTATTGTACAGCTTCATTTTTAACCTTATAACCTAAACTATGAAAATGAAAAAAGAAAAGAAAAAGAAAACAAGAAAGTAAAAAAGTAGAAAGTGAAAAGATAGATCGAAAAAGAACAAAAGAAAGACCCCTAAACTACCAAAGTAGTGTGGCAGAAAGATATAGAAATAAGAAAAAAGAAAAAGAAAGGTGGAGATATACCTTGCCCCTTGTCCGCCCCTCGCCCGCCTCACCCAACCCAGGGTCAGATTTAAATTTAAATTTGTGTTGTACCATGCTATTGTTGTAAGAATTCGGTGAAAAGTGTCCATGTCGGGCGGGAGAAGTCGCCGTTGCGGAAGCCCTGAAAAGCGGTCTCCCTCCAGGGACCCGCGGGCTCCCAGTGTCACTGTCCGCCAAACCCGCAGTTGCAGCCACCGAATCTCCGGGGGTCGGGTCGCAGCAGCGTCCACCACCGCGTTGTGGGCGGCGCGACTTTCGTCAGCAGCGGCCTCTGCAGTCCGTCTGCGTTTTTATTATTTTATGTCTTATGTTTTTATGTAGTTTTTGTTATTTTTGTTGGGGTATGTGTGTGGGGGGGAGGGGGTGGTGTGGGGGTAACTTTTAAATCTCTCCCTGCACGGGAGACCCGACCTTTTCTTTGTCGGGTCTCCGTTGTCGTTGGGGCTGCAACGAGGAGCGGCCTCCAACAGGAAGACCGGGGGCTCTGGTGCCGACTACTCACCTCACCGTTGCGGAGCTGGCCGAGTCCAGAGCGGGTGGAGCGGTGGTGGACGCTGCTGCGACCCGACCCCCGGAGATTCGGTGGCTGCAACTGCGGGTTTGGCGGACAGTGACACCGGGAGCCCGCGGGTCCCTGGAGGGAGACCGCTTTTCAGGGCTTCCACAACGGCGACTTCTCCCGCCCGAGTTGCGGGGTTGAAGAGCTCCTGGAGCGGGGCCTTACAGCACCGCCCCGCGCGGCTTGGAATGGCCGCGGGACTGCGAGCGCGCGCCGGGGGCTTTAACACCAAGACCCGGTGTGCGACCTTGCATCACCCGGCGTGGCTTTAATGGCTGCGGGACAATTCGCCATCGCCCGCCGGGGGCTTTGACTTTGACTTTGACTCTGACATCGGGGGGGGTAGAGTGCAGTGGAGAAATAAGTTTTTTTGGCCTTCCATCACAGCAATGTGATGGATGTTTATGTAAATTATGTTGTGTCTTGGGTCTATTTGTTTTGTAATGTATGACTGCAGAAACGACATTTCGTTTGGACCTCAAGGGGTCCAAATGACAATAAATTGAATTGTATTGTATTGTATGTCTTGAGAAATATATCTGGTTTTTCTGCCAAGACAAGCATAATGTTTTCCAAATGTAGTGTCTCGGACATGTTTGTGATCCACATCTTCACTGTCGGGACTGTTGTCTGTTTCCAAAATTTAAGTATTAATTTTTTCGCCATTATCAGGCCATAGTTAAGGAAACGTCTTTTAAATATCATTAGCTCAGAACAGGCCTCTGACATACCTAGTGTGATCAATTTTATTTCGGGATCAAATTTTGTTTTAAGTATTTTGGAAAATATATCAAAGATTCCCCTACAGAAGTTTTGTAGTTTTGGACAGGAACCTATATTGAAAGTTGTTGAAGAAATCTATTCCTTGTGTTCTACCCGTAAGAGTGCCCAAAGCGAGTAATTCTTCATAGCAAAGAAAATCTTCTGTTTTGGGCTGAATGAAGTATAAAACCTGCGCCGACTCAGTATCAGTTGATTCATCCAAAGCGATTGAATAATATATTTTCCTTTTGTAGTATTGCGTGAAGTTGTTCTGTTACGCCAAGGGCTAATTCATCCTTATCATGCATTTGCAAACCCGCTCAGCTCTTCTGCAAAACCCTCATACATATTAACAAAAGGAAGAACATCTAGACCTCACCTTATCCTCAACTTCCATCTAGGATCCAGACTCCTTGGAGCTGTGACTCGCAGCTTGCAACTTTCACAGAAAGAGCCCAAGCAGGCTTTGCAAATACAGAGATTCTCCATGTTGTGACATCTTTTATTTGGCCAATTACAAAATTTGGATTCATTCAAAAGGCCGCACTTAATGGCCTAGAAGGCCGAATGCGGCCTTAAGGCCACAGGTTCCCCCCCCCTGGTCTAACATAACACTTATGTCCTAAAGAATAGGTAGCTGGTGGAAGGAATGCAGGAGATCCAGCAACCAATTGAAAAGCATATGCATGAAATTGTCCGCATTGTTGAACCCTTTATGGCATAAGTAACCTGGGATCATTACCTTTGCTGCAATGGTTTGCTGCTATATTCTGAGTCTACTTGCTTATATTATCATGCGACTTCTTAGAGGATGTGTAAGAAGAGATTTATTCATTACATTCACATTGTAAGCTGGTACAAATATAAAAATAATTATATCTTACTTTAATACTCTGCATGTCTATAAACCTTGCAGAATTAATTAAATTTAGATAAAAGACAGTTTACCATCCTAGCCTTTCACTGCCTTGTGATGGTATGTTTGCTCTTGCACTGCATCTTAATGTAAGATGTGGAAAGTATCTGGAAGGTGAAGAGTACTGTATAATTGCAAGTGGTCTCTTCTGAATTGCTAGAAAGGTGCCAAAACGCTTAAATTCTTTGAGTAGGGAACCTCCTGACAACCCACCACAAAAATGTTTTATCATCTTCAGTGCCTCAGAGCTCCATTCAAACAAATTCCAATCTGCAAAAACATATAGCTTTCATCTCTATAAAAAGAGTTGGTATTGAAACTTACTTGAACATTAACCTAGAATAAGTTCATGAAACACTTGGGATTTTAGGTTGTATACAATTGCAAAAACTAAGTTTTGTCATTTGCAGTAGCAAATATTGAAATATTTATTTAAAAATATTGTAAACTGATATAGTTAAATAGATTTGGTTTCATGTTAAAAAAAATAAGGCATTTTGGTCATATTCAGTTGTGTTTTAAATTTTTAACTTTGATTCTGTTCAGTTCAGATTAGTTTATTGTCACGTGTACCGAGGTACCGTGAAAAGCTTTACCAGCTTTTGCAAGGTTTCTCTTCTTGATCTTTTCTGATGCTTCCACTTGTAAAGGGTAGAGTGCTGCTGGCATATTAGATCATTTTGCATGTGTAAATGAGGAATTATTATAAATAAACTTGTTGATATGATCTAATTGAGCGGTCTTCTGCTCATAAGCACATTGAAGGTAAATGAAAAATTACATATTGATTTTACTTAATTATAATGCTTTGGTTTTAATGTAGTCGTGTGAAGATTTTTCTTGAACAACTAATGGCCTTCAGCTATTATTTTTACAGTGAGATTTACTTCATCCGACAAAAGTAGTGGTCTGACATAATGAGGAACAATTTAGTTTGTGAGACATAAGAGACTGCAGATGCTGGATTTTTGAGCAATAAATGTCCTGGAGGAACACAGCAGGACTGGCTGTATTTGTGGAAGGAATGGACCTGAAGGATCCTGACCCAAACGCCATCTGTCTTTTCCCTCCAAAGATGTGGTCTGACCCACTGATTTTCAGCACTTTGTTTTTAGATCAATTTACAGTTTGCCAGTTCAGTTCAGTTTTTATTTGTCATATGTAGGTTAACACAGGGTCAACGGTACAATGAAATGTGTTTGACAAGGCAACGGGTCACCTCAGCAATGATATTACAAGGATAAAATTAAGGTTAAAATAAAAGATAAGATAAGAGTGACATTGGTAGGTAAAATACAATAATAAATAAAATAATCTACATATATGATGTGTTTATGAGTTCAGAAGCCTGATGGCATGATGATAAAAACTGTTCTTAGGTCTGGTGGTGCATGCAGCCATGCTCCTATATAGTCTGCCTGACGGTAACAAGGAGAACAGTCTGCGTGCTGGGTGGCTGTGGTCCTTGATGATGCTGAGTGCCTTCTGCAGGCACCGCCGGTGGAAAATGTCCTGAATGGCTGGGAGACAGTTGCCAGTGATGTGCTGTGCCACCTTCACCACTCACTGTAGTGATTTGCGGCTGTGGGCAGAACAGTTCCCGCACCAGACTGTGATGCAGCCCGTCAGCAGACTCTCGATGATGCAACTGTAGAAGTTTGTGAGGATGCTGGCGTTCATGCCAAACTTCCTCAGCCTTCTCAGGAAAAAGAGCTGCTGGCGGGCTTTCTTAGTTATTGTGTCCGTATGCAGTGTCCAAGAGAGGTCCTCAGTGATGTGCACACCGAGGAACTTGAAGCTGCTGACCCTTTCAACCTCAGCATCACCGATGTGGATGGGGAGGTGTCCACTCCCCTGCTGTCTCCTGTAGTCCACGATCATCTCTTTAGTTTTGCTGACATTGAGAGAGAGGTCATTTTCCTGGCACCAGCTGTTTAGTGCCTTTACCTCTTCTCTATAGGCTGTCTTATTATTGTCTGTGATGAGGCCCAGGATGGTCGTGTCGTCAGTAAACTTTAAGATGATGTTGGAGATGTGCCTAGCAGTACAGTCGTGCGTGACCAGGGAGTACAGGAGAGGACTGAGCACACAGCCCTGTGGTGCGCTTTCTTGGATTTCTCTAATTGATCATAAATCACTCCCAGTTAACAAACATATTAACTCCCCTTTGCATTTCCATACTGACCTTTCTGTCCGGAGCTTCCTCCACTGTCAGAGGGAGGCCACACGCAAATTGGAGAAACAGCACCTCATATTACACTTGAGCAGTTTACAATCCGGCGGTATGAATATTTATTTTTCTAATTTCAAGTAACCCTTGCATTCCCTCTCTCTCCATCCTTTCCCCACCCTAGTCATCCTGCTAGTTTCACTGTTCTCATCTCTTTGTTATCACCTCTTCTGCAGCCAACAATGGATCATTGCGGGTTCCGCTTTTCATGGGTCATTAGTGCCGGTTCTGATTTGTTCTGCACCTTTTTATGCCATTGGCTTCCCTCCCCCCAACTCGCATGGATGGATTTCAACCCAAAACGTCATGTATTCCTTTTCTCCAGAAATGCTGCCTGACCCACTGAGTTACTCCAGCATTTTGCGTCTATCTTCAGTGTAAACCAGCAACTGCAGTTCCTTCCTGCACATGAATGTAATTTATCTATTAAAGTTTACATAAGAATCACATTTCTTTATTTCACACAAAAACATGAAATTCATACAATATAATTATTAAAATTAAGAAAACCAGAGCTTTTAGGTTTTTAAGACTTTCAGTTGAGTAGCTGATGACAAATAATAGAATACATATATGTGCTATGGTGAGCTTTTATTTGTTCAATTTGTTTGTAAAAAATTCCTTTTTTTATTTGTGTATGTTTACCTTTGTGTTAAATTAATCTGGTAACTGTGTTGAGATTGTATACGTGTTTCCGATAGCATTCCTTAAATTGCCATTTCTGCCACGTCAGTTCTTTTCTCAAAATACTCAGAGGATATCTTTTATTAGAAAATAATGTTTTATTATTAAAACGCATTGTATAACAAATAAGATTAGAGTGTTTCTGAGCAAAATTCAGGCTATATGGGTTTCATGGTTAATCCATGCAGGCATTATCCAGGTTTTATATGGATACTGTAACAGAACTGTTCATAAGTCAATGTCTCCGTTAGTCAGAAACCTCTGTTTTCATTCGTAACCGATATTGTATAGCCCTACATGCATTTGCTAAGATTCTTTCATTTCATTCATTAACCACCCTTACACTATCCATAATTAATCTAATGGAATATACACTGTATCCAGTCGTTAATGAATACAATGAAATACTTTATTATCATCGGTACGTTCAAAAAATGCTTTGAACATATATGGGAGAGTTTGTGGAAAGTCTGATTTCCACAGTCATTTAAAAGAAATTGGAAATTGCTTGTATGTTCCATTCTTTGGTGCTCATGCCATGGTGAAGACATTGATTTGCTCTTTAAATTGCACTTTGGTTTTTGCTGAATAGTTATACACTTTTTTAATGCCATCTGCTGGAGTTGGTAAACCATTTAAATCTGAGTCTGGGATAACCCACAGCAGTCACTTCACAGCACTGGGGAAATGCTGCCAATGATGTTTCCAAAAAGTCCTCCTAATCCACTGACAGGATAACAAACCAATGTCATTGTTCTTTCCCTGGCCAACATACCCATCCTCGAGGTCCCAATTGTACTCAATATGCAGTCCATGGTGTTTGCATTTACAACATCAGATTCCCAAAACAGTCACTTTTGTCGTCAGAACCCAGAGTGGAGATACTAGGTGAACAGAATAAAAATGGTGCTGCCAACACTCATATGAAATGTGTAATATCCCACTAACTTGTGGGAATCTCTGGGCTATGAAGCTGGAAAAAAACATTGGGGATGGCATTGGAAAACTTACGTGCCATGCATAATGTTTGCGAAAAAGACACATCATTTATTTATTTGCCTCTGTACTCCACAATTTGAGATTTGTAATAGAAGAAAATCACATGTGGTCAAAGTACACATTGTCAGGTCATTTTTATACATTTTGGTTTCACCATGTAGAAATTACAGCAGTTTCTACATAGTCTCCCTATTTCAGGGCACCATAATGTTTGGGACACAGCAATGCCAAGTAAATGAAAGTAGTCATGTTTAGTATTTTGTTGCATATCCTTTGCATGCAATGACTGCTTGAAGTCTGCGATTCATGGACATCACCAGTTGCTGGGTGTCTTCTCTGGTGATGCTTTGCCAGGCCTGTATTGTAGCCATCTTTAGCTTATGCTTGTTTGGGGGGCAGTCCCCTTCAGTTTTCTCTACAACATATAAAAGGCATGATCAATTGGGTTCAGATCGGGTGATTGACTTGGCCACTCAAGAATTTACAATTTTTTTGCTTTGAAAAACTCCTTTGTTGCTTTAGCAGTTATGTTTGGGATAATTGTCTTGCTGTAGAATGAACCACCGGCCAATGAGTTTTGAGGCATTTGTTTGAACTTGAGCAGATAGGATGTGTCACATCATTATTTCTATCACAGAATTCATTATCCTACCACCATCAGCAGTTGTATAATCAATGAAGATAAGCGAGCCATTACCTTCAGCAGCCATTCATGCCCAGGCCATAACACCCCCACCACTGTGTTTCACAGATGAGGTGGTATGCTTTGGATCTTGGGCAGTTCCTTCTCTCCTCCACACTTTGCTCTTGCCAACGCCAGATCTATCACCAACAAAATGGATGAACTAAGACTACAGATCGCCGCAAATAAATTCATCGCAGACAGTTGCATTCTGCTAATAACAGAGACGTGGCTACACGCACTTGTACCGGACGGAGCCATTGAGCTAGCAGGCCGCACAGCATTTCGCTGGGATAGAAACAAAGACTCCGGTAAGAGCAAAGGAGGGGGGTTATGCATCTACGTTCACAACAACTGGTGCACAAATACCACAATCATAGACAGACACTGTTCTGCTGAGTTGGAGTACCTGATAGTTAGATGCAGGCCTTTCTACCTTCCACGTGAGTTTACCGTGGTCATAGTTACAGCTGTGTATATCCCACCGGATGCTAATGCTAGCATAGCCCTAGGCTACCTCCATAGCGCTATCAGCAAACAAGAGAACACCTACCCCAAAGCAGCTCATATCATAGCTGGTGATTTCAATCATGCAGACTTAAAGTCAGTTCTCCCCAAGTTTGAACAACACATCAAATGTGCAACCAGGGGAGAAAATACATTAGACAAGGCCTACTCAAACATCAAGAAGGGGTTTAGAGCCACACCACTACCACACTTAGGCCAGTCGGATCACCTATCCATTCACTTAGCACCAGCATACACCCCCCTCAGGAGAAAAGCTCAACCCACCACCAGGCCTGTTAAAACTTGGCCTGAAGGAGCTTCCTCACAGCTACAGGACTGCTTTGAAAGGACAAACTGGGACATTTTTGGAAATCAGGACTTGGAGGAGTACACATCCACGGTACTCTTTTACATCCAGAACTGTGTTGACAACGTCACCGTCGACAAACTCATCCGGGTGTACCCCAACCAGAAGCCGTGGATGACAAAAGAGGTCCAAACTCTCCTCAAGGACCGCAACACCGCCTTCAGGTCTGGCGACAGAGCCCTGTACAGCGCTGCTAGAGCCAACCTGAAGAAAGGCATCAGGGATGCCATAGCGGCCCACAAGAGGAAGATAGAGGACCACTTTAACAACAACGATCCACGGCGGGTGTGGCAGGGCATCCAGCACATCACCAACTACAAGCCCAGCAACAGCACGACGGCCGACGGCGACGCCTCACTGGCAGAGGAGCTGAACTGCTTCTTTGCTCGCTTCGAGGCAGAACCAGAAGAGTTCGTCACCATTCTCCCACCAGCCCCTAACAACAACAACTACACCCTCACTGTGCAGGAGCATGAAGTGAGTCGGGTGCTCAGGGAGGTGAACCCGAGGAAGGCTGCCGGCCCGGATGGCGTGACAGGAAGGGTTCTGAAGGAATGTGCAGACCAGCTCTCCGAGGTCTTCACGAAAATCTTCAACCTGTCCCTGTCCAAATCCATCATCCCACCGTGCCTGAAGTCTGCCACAATCATCCCACTACCAAAAAAGCCTGTTATCAGCGGCCTTAACGACTACCGACCGGTCGCTCTCACACCAGTCATCATGAAGTGTTTCGAGAGGCTGGTCCAGCAGCACATCAAAGCCAGCCTCCCGCCCACCTTCCATCCACACCAGTTTGCCTACAGAGCAAATAGGTCCACTGAGGATGCCATCGCCACTGCTCTTCACACTGCCCTGACCCACCTCGAACACCAGGGGAGCTATGTGAGGATGCTTTTCATTGATTTTAGCTCCGCCTTCAATACCATCATCCCCAGCAGACTGGTCACCAAACTCATGGATTTAGGACTCTCCCAACCCATCTGCCTCTGGATCAAGGACTTTCTGTCTAACCGCCCCCAGACCGTCAGACTGGGCCATCACCTCTTCACCCCCATCACACTCAGCACCGGCTCCCCACAGGGCTGTGTGTTGAGCCCCCTCCTCTACGCCCTCTACACCCTCGATTGTGCCCCCGCCCACTCCACCAACACCATCGTCAAGTTTGCGGACGACACGACTGTGGTTGGACGTATCTCATGAGGAGATGAGACAGCCTACAGGGAGGAAGTCCAAAGACTGGCAGCATGGTGTTCAGACAACAACCTCATCCTAAACACCACAAAAACAAAGGAAATTATCATAGACTTCCGTAAGAACAGTGCAGCCCCCAAACCCCTATTCATCAATGGGGACTGTGTGGAAAGGGTCTCAGACTTCAGATTCCTGGGCACACAAATTACGGAGGATCTCTCCTGGACTACAAACACCACCACAGCAGTCAAGAAGGCCCAGCAGCGACTCTACTTTCTGAGGATCCTCAGGAAAAACAACCTGGAGGAGAAGCTGCTGGTGTCCTTCTACCGCTGCTCCATCGAGAGTGTGCTGGCGTACTGTATAACCACATGGTATGCCAGCTGCTCTGCAGCGGACAGGAGAGCCCTTCAAAGGGTCATCAACACCGCACAAAAATCAATGGCTGCCCACTGCCCTCCCTGAAGGACATCTTCAGCTCTCGCTGCCTTGGCAGGGCAGCCAACATCCTGAAGGACCCTTCCCACCCTGGACACAACCTGTTCCACCTGCTGCCCTCTGGCAGACGGTACAGGTCTTTCAAAACTCGCTCAAACAGACTCAGAGACAGCTTCTACCCCATAACCATACGTGAACTTAACAATGCAAAATAAGAAATAACACTCACATTCAACTGAATGGTTCTACCTCAGCTGCTATTGTTATTTATCTGTAATTTTTTAAAAATATGTATATATTTTTACCTTTTCTTATATATTTAAAATTGCTCTTGTGAATCGCACCGTGGGATTGACTTTTAAATTCCGTTGTACCATGTGCAATGACAATAAAGAGATTCATTCATTCATTCATATTTTAATCTTTGTCATCTGGCCACAAGACCTTTTGTCAGAACTGTGGTTGCTCTTTTAAGCACTTCTTGGCAAACTGTAACCTGGCCATCCTATTTTCGTGGCTAGCCAGTGGTTTGCATCTTGCAGTGTAGCCTCTGTATTTCTGTTCATGAAGTCTTCTGCGGACAGTGGGCATTGACAAATCCACTCCTGAAGAGTATTTCTGATCTGTCGGACAGGTGTTTTGGGATTTTTATTTATTATAGAGAGAATTCTTCTGTCATTTATAAGCTGTGGAGGTCTTCCTTGGCCTGCCAGTCCCTTTGCGATTAGTAAGTTCATCAGTGCTCTCTTTCTTCTTAATGATGTTCCAAGCAGTTGATTTTGGTAAGCCTAAGGTTTGGCTGATGTCTCTAACAGTTTTATTCTTGTTTATCAGTCTCTTAATGGCTTCTTTGACTTTCATTGGCACAACTTTGGTCCTCATGTTGATAAACAGCGATAAAGGTTTCCAAAGGTGATGGAGAGACTGGGGGAAATACTAGGTGCTGAGAGCTCTCTTATACCTGCATTAAGGAGGCAATTAAACATATCTGAGCAATTACAAATGCCTGTGAAGCCATGTGTCCCAAACATTATGGTGCACTGAAATGGGGGGGGGACTATGTATAAACACTGCTGTAATTTCTACATGGTGAAACCAAAATGTATAACATTTACCTTTAATAAAATCTGACAATGTCCACATGTTTTTTTCTAGTATAAATCTCAAATTATGGAGTACAGAGGCAAATAAATAAATGATGGGTCTTTGTCCAGAACATTATGGAAGGCACTGTAAGTACATTTGCCATGAGGACACAGACCACATTAGAAGTGACAGAGGAAGGGCACCATCGATCTACATGTCAAGCAGCTTCTGGTCCACCTGTAACAGTCTACCATGTTGCTCTTTTCAGAGCCCTGTGGAAATGAGTTGCCCTCACCCCCATGAGATGTCAGAAAAGGCAAGACCCTCTGGTATTCTTTCTTGAATCAAAATTAGTTACTGTATACTTTGAGGTGAATAGTTTCGCATTAGTTAACCATGGCATTCACTCAGTGTCTGACATCAGTAACAGTATCTACTGTGATCTACCTTTGGGCATGTTTTCAGCTTGCATAATAGGTGTTTTTGCTATTCTGTACAAGTCTGAGCAGTTTTGATTTTGAAATTCATTTGGGTCTTGCCCTACTTACACAGTATAATTTATATTGCTTTCAGAAGCCCAGGTGTGCATTGAATGCTTCTTTTTACATTACAATACTTCAAATACAAAGAGGGTTTACAAACATTTCTATTCTAATGCAACAAAACTACTGTTTACTGACTGCAGGAAATTGAATTAATGGTTGAATTATCAAGAGCTAACAATACTCTCGGTCTCACAGATGCATCATCTTCTGTAGTGGGATTTAGCTGATTTAGTGGTTGCTTTATCAATTTAAAACAGCACCATTCCCCTCGGATGGGTCAGGAAAGAGAGAACCAGGGATTTTACTGATGAGTAAATGATGAGCGAAAACCAATAAGTTGCAGATCCTTTAAACAAAATAGAAATACCCAGCTGTTTGGAGCAAACTGCCAGAGAAGTTTGAGGTGTTAGGTAAATTAACAAAATTTAGGATGTATCTGGACAGGCACTTGTGTTGCCAAGGCATTGTTGGCATCAGACCATGTGCTAGTAAATGAGATTGATGCCTTGCGTAAACATGGCGGACACAGCGACCTATTTCTATACCGCTTAATGCTGACAATGGACTCTCACAGGCTAATGTGAATGATTCCTAGGAATTCTAACTTCCATAACTCACTTTCCCCTTCTTTATTGACTGATTCTTAGCGTGAATCACTGGAAGGAAAGGATATAGTGGACGCAGGAGAGCATCACCAGGATATTTTCGGGATTAGAGAGTATTAGTGATAAGATGGACAAATTTGGATTGTTTTCTCCGGAGCATCGGAGGCTAAGAGGTGACCTGATAGAAGTTAATAAAATTATGAGAGGCACAGATGGTCAGAGTCTTTCCCAAATGTCAAATAGTAGTGGGCATAGGTTTAAGGTGAGAGAGAGAATGTTTAAAAGTGATTTGTGAGGCCAGTGTTTCTTTACAGAGCAGTAGGTGTCTTGAATGAGCTATGATAGGAGTGTAAGAAGCAGATACGATTGCATGATTTACAAGATATTTAGGAAAGCACGTTATCAGACTTCACACAGAGATATAGGCCACTTGCAATCTGATGGGTTTGGTCCAAATTGGCATTGTTGTCAGTGCATGCACAGTGGACTAAAGGGTCTGTTCTTGTGCTGCAATATTCCATGTCTGAAGGCTCCTTGAAACTTGTATGCCAGTGTTTTGAAAAGTGAGTGTGTCAATTATGTACCATCATAGGATCCAAATATTTCCCCAATTTACAACCCTCAAAACTGTTCTGTGTGAAAGTTCTCTTTCTTTGTTACTGGGTAGGAATGTTTTGTGGGAATATGGCCTTGGTGCAGACTGGTGAGACTAACTCCTTTAAACAACATGGACAATCAGCATGGACGAGTTGGGCTTAAGAGGCTGTTTCCAGGGTTATAATTCTTTGACTCTCCATGTGAGAAATAAACTGCATCATTTGATTTTTTTTTTCTTTGTACATTTAACAATCTTTTGAGTTTTTACAATTAGGCAAAAATTATTTTTCACAACTCCAAATATGTTTTACAACTGAACGTGCAGAGAAAAATACATGGGCACCAGACTGAAACAAGATAGGAAAATGGACCATAATTAACAAGAAAAGTTGAGCAAGCTATATTCCCCCACTTCCTGTTCTAGTTTATTTCTGGGAGGCAGAGAAGATCTGTATATTGTCCATATCCAACAGTCCTGCCAAAGTGGCAGTGAAATATACTTCAAATAACCTCCCTCTCTTTTGTGAAAGAAGGGCTCCAACACTTCAAGGACCAGGCCATTGCCACATTCACAGGACTATCTTGTACTTGTCTAGGTATCTTTTAAAGGGAGAAATCGTACCAGCCTTTTCCACTTCTTCTGACAGCTCATTCCATATACACACCACCCTTGTGTATAAAAATTGCCCTTCACATCTCTTTTAAATATTTTCACTCACTTTAAACATATGACTAGCTTTTCATTGCCCTACCCAGGGGAAAAGACTGTGGCAAGTCACTTTGTCAATGCACCTCATGATTTTATAAACCTCTCTAACATTATTCCTCAGCCTCCATATGTTCCAGAGAAAAAAGACACAACCTGACCTTATAACTCAAACCCTCCAGACCTGGTAACATCCTATTAAATCTTTATTTGCATCATTACCACTACAATTACATACTTCCTACAGCAAAGTGACCAGACTAACTGAACTATATACAGTTAGTTCTGGTCAAATGTGGCCTTGCCAATATCTTGTACAGGTATAACATGACATCCTAACTCGTGTATCCAATAAACTGAACGATGTGAGCAAGTGTGCCAAATGCCTTTGTCACTATCCTGTCCACTTGTGTTGCCACCTTTATGGAAATATGTCCTTGTACCCCCAGGTCTCTCTGTTCTAAAGACACCCCAGGGCCAACCATATACTATGTAAATCATTCCCTGATTTGGCCTGCCAAAATGTAACACCTTGCATTTATCTGAATAAAACTCCATCTGCCATTCCTCGGTCCATGGCCCAGTTGATGAAGAACCCATTGCAATCTTAGGTAACCTTCTTCGTTGTCCACTACACAAAACATTTTAGTGTCATCTGCAAACTCACTAACCATGCCATCTACGTTCACAACTAATTGAATAAATCTGCATTTATCTCCATATATCTGCATTTAATTATGCATTGTAATAGCATGCAGAAAACAATCACTTTAATCTACAAAAAATCCATGTATGTCTTTCATAATGATTCGTATAATTCTTGTTTATAACAGAATAACATAAATTTCCATTATGTTTTGTAGATGATGAAACATGCTTGGGAAAATTACAAACGTTACGCATGGGGATCAAATGAATTGAAACCTTTATCCAAACAGCAACATTCTAGTAGTCTATTTGGTAAGTTTTTTTTTGGTTGCATTTTCTGATTGGGCAGAAAGCAGTACAGATTCTATGTATGTTTCAACTACATTAGAAAACATATGTCACAAAAAAACTTCCAGTTATGATTGATTTCCAATGTTTTGGTATAATATGACCATTGAATGTGGCTTGAGTGCTCGGATATTTTGTTCCGATACACAAACTCCACTATAAAATCCTTAGAAGGTGCCACACTCGAACAACTGCAAATTAAACTATATAGATTTCCCAAGATCATAATCATAATCATACTTTATTAGCCAAGTATGTTTTGCAACATAGGAGGAATTTGATTTGCCATACCAATAAAAAGCAACAAGACACACACAATACATTTTAACATAAACATCCACCACAGCGACCGCTCCGCATTCCTCACTGTGATGGAAGGTGAAAAAAAAAGTTCAATCATTTCCCTTCTTTGTTCTCCCGCGGTCGCGGGACTCGAGCCTTCCGTTGACGGGACGATCTTGGCTCCCATGGCCAGCGATCGAGCCCTCCGCGTCAGGGTAATCAAGCTCCCGCATCGGGGGGGGGGGGGGATCACAGCTCCCCACGCAGGGCGATCGGACCTCGGGTCGGGGCTGGTCGAATCTCCTGTGACTTTGGAGCTTCCCGACATCGGTCACTACCCGAGACTGCGAGCTCCTCGATGTTGAAATCCGCATGCTGCGGTTGGAGCGTCGATCCCAGACAAGGGATCGCAGGTTCCAATGGTAAGTCCATGGCCCCACAGTGGGGCTCAGTCAGTCTCGAGCAAGGCCTCCAGTTCCATGATGTTAAGCCGCAGAGCGACCGGAGATACGACCCGGAAAACAATCGCATCTCCGGCAAGGTAAGAGATTGAAAAAAATGTTTTCAAACAAAAAACAAAAAAGACAAAAAGACAGACAGACTGTTGGCGAGACTGATATCAGTTCTATTAATATAGCACTTTTTGCAAACTTTAGTCCAGTTTTAACTTCCCAAATATTTTCTGTGTTCACTTTTCTATGTTGCACTGATATATTTGCTATATTTGTTTTCCTCCTCCCCCCTCAACGCACATAATTGTGTTACTTTAGTTAACTCATTGTTGATACTTCTGATTCCCACATGTCTCAGTTTTCTCTCCTTTAAACTCTGGGTCTTGGGAACAAGTTAAACCTTCACTGGAAGGCTAACAACATAGTTACAGATTGTCCCAAGTTAATGAAGGAGTGACTTATGAATGGTCTGTAGATCCGAGTTTATGGGAGACCAGCAGGATGGATTTCCCCGTTGTTATGGAGTTGCAGGCAACTCTTCTTGATACTACCTGGAATTTTGCCACAACAAATCCAGCAAAAATATATTCTAGTTAAGACAATTTTGTGAATGGGACAGCAGCAATGTCCTTTTGTGAAGCATCAGTAACATTTAAAACCTTTCCTGCAGCAAACTCTTTCAAAATAATATCATTATTAGTCTGACATAGACTCAGGCAATTCTTATTCTTATAAGATTATAATATCTGCATTCTTATTAAGAATGGCAAAACAAGATTTAAAATGCTTCACCAGACTATTTATTCCCAAAGACAACTCGCATCTGTCGGAATTTACGGCTCTGTGGGCATTTAGTTTGCAACCACAGTTCTAACTTACGAACTGTTCGGGTTACAAATAGTTCTCAGGAATAGGATCTTGCAGTAACCTGAGGAGGACGTGTATTATTTTTCTCTATCTGCAACTGCAATTTTTTGACTACCGTTTGTTCTACCTGCTTGTGATGTGATGCTATCTTTGTCGCGGGAGTTGCTTTTCTGTGACAGGTGGAACTGGCTTCTCTCAGCACGTTTCCACTGGGGCTAACCAGCCCATTATATTCATGTACCAGTCATTGCTAATTTGATCCAAATTTTCTGGAATCTTGCTATCTCATTCTGAGGAAATGCTCTGTACTGTTTTGTAAATAGCAACTAATCTTTCACCAAATTATAGTAAGAGTGTAGTGCATGACGTACTGGGCTTCCAATATAAACATGTATTTCAAATTATTTCTGTGATTTGTGAAGTACCTCAAATTTTTTCTTTCATGTTGCAGTCCTACAAATTCAATTGGTAATACAAATTTGAATATTATTTGAAAAATCAAAGATTAGAAATTATGTTTAATGGCAAAATGTAGTTTGTCAAGAAACCATTAAGTACCATTAAGCAAAATGGATTTTGTGTAAGAATTCCATCCACACAACTGGAATAAATGGCATTATATTACTAAAACATTGCCTTCATAGAGTCATCTAGTGTGGAACAGGCTCTTCAGCCCAACTTGCCCATACTGACCAATATGCCCTATTTACACTGGTTCCACCTGCCCATGCTTGGCCCATAAACCTCTTAACCAATCCTATCATTGTACCTGTCCAAATATCTCTTAAATGTTACGATAGTACCTACCTCAACTACCTCCTCCGGCATATCGTTCCATATACGCACTGCAATCTGTGTAAAGAAAATGTCCCTCAGGTTCCTATTAAATCATTCCCCCTTCCCTTTAAGCCTACGTACATTGGTTGTCGGTTTCCCTACTCTAGGTAAAAAAACTGTGCATTTAACTGATCTATTCCCCGCATGATTTTGTACACCTCTATTAGATCACTCCTCATCCTTGCGCTCCAAGGTGTAAAGTCCTGCCTGCTCAACCTCTTTCTATAGCTCAGACCCTTGAGTCCTGGCAATAACCTCGTAAATCTTCTCTGCACTTTTTCCAGCTTGACAACATCTTCCTTATAATAGCGTGACCAAAACTGAACACAATAGTCTGAGAGTGGCCTCACCAATGTCTTGTACAACTGTAATATGATCTACAACTTCGATACTCCATATTCTGACTGACGAAGGCCAATGTGCCAAAAGCTTTTTTGACCACCCTATCCAACTGTGACACCACTTTCATGGAACAATGTACCTCCACTCCAAGATCCCTCTGCTCTATAGCACTCCACAGAGCCCGACTATTCACTGTGTAGTTCCTGCTCTTGTTAGCCTGCCAAAAATGCAACACTTCACATTTCTCTGTTAAATTCCATCAACCATTCCACAGCCCACCTGGCCAACCCATCAAGATCCTGCTGCAATTTCTGACTACCATCTTCACTATCTACAATATCATCTACTTTAGTGTCATCTAAAAACTTGCTAATCATGCCTTGTATGTTCTCATCCAAATCATTGGTATAGATGACAAACATATCAATGGGCCCAGCACAGAACTCTGAGGCACACCACTATCACAGGAATGTGTAAACAGTTTTGTGTGCATTTCTGTTTTAGTATCCATTGGGAATTTAGTCGCTTCATCACTTGGCATGATGTTTGGGGCAAAACTCTTCCCAGTATGTTAACAGTAGTCTCTAGATCATTCCAGCCTGCTCATCCTGATCTCTGCCACATCTTTTTTTTTCTGCTCTCTGGTACCTAAGGGATAAGGAAGATCACCAAGATCTATCATCTACATTTCCTTCAAAGGAAAACTCAATGGAGCGGCAGATTTTTACGGGCATTTGGTTGTATTTCAGACTTCCTGGAAATGAAGGCTTTCATTAGCTACACTCGTATTCCTACAGAGACCTCCTGCCTAATGTCCCCATGCAGAAAAATCTTGTCTCAGGCAGACTCCCTTGGTGCACTGTCCTATCCATCTACATATATTACAGCACTTACACTTTCAGACAAGATGCCGGCATCATGCTATATCCTCTTAAGAACAGGAGTCTGCAAAAATCACATCTGTCATGCTTCATGTTATGAAAAGGGGGAACTTATAACATATCTATGGGGAGAACCAGGTGAAAACCACAGTGTCAATTTTCAGGGCAGCACTGCACAGGGAAACATGACAATCTTGTTCCATGAACCTTGCAGATGAAGTTCTCTTTACGCGGTGTGTAAAAGTGTCATTGGAGTGATCCACAGTGCTGCATCAATGGCAAAGCTACAATGTGGAGCACCTTGTGCCCTTTATGTCCATTGTTACGGTGATACAGAAATTGAATTTCTGCATTGTACACAGCACATGATGTTGGCACATTGGACAGCATACTTAATAACTTGACCTCTCCTTATTAATGAATATAATTGCTTTTTTTTAAAGCTGAATGAGGACTCTCTCTCTACTTCAAAAAATGTTTGTGTGATGAGCAGGGTATATGAACTGCATATGTAATTTGTGCTGTATGTTCTAGATGTTGCATGATAACTTTGTTTAATTTAGTAAGTGCCTAAGGTGAGATTATTTCTTGGCAGTATCACAATTGACCACTTGTTTCCCCTGCAGTAGCTCCTGGTGATTGCACTTGGCAGTTATAGAAATGAGTCTGAGGGAAAAAAAAGCCATTAAATCCAAAACCTTAATAACTATATAGCAGTTTCCTCTTAAATTGAGCAGTTAGAAATATTTATTAGCTCTGAAGCTTAAAGCTGTTAGCTCAGGCTAAATTGTATATTTTTAGCAGTCACAAATGCTACTGTTCCTCCGGATTTATTTCGGTATTTTTACTCATTAAATTGACCAATTTAAAAAAATAATCAGCACACATTAATGCAAATACCTAGGATTATTTGAATTCATTTTTCTTTTGTTGTACAGTCGATTCCTTTATAATTTACATACAAGTGATTTAGTGCATCAGTATGATAAGTTGATTTTTTTTGTAATGGCAGTACTGGTTGTCACTGCTGGTTTGTTGTGATATCAGAGGTAAGGAGCACTGCTATGCAAAGATGGGTAAGAAAGGGTAAGTTGTGCATATTTCATTGGCTACTCAAATAAATTATGTCTAAGAAAAATTGTTGATGTGGAGGTGGTTTGAGCAGAAGCTGGTAGAGGTGGTGGTTTGCGTGTCGGATGAGTCAGAAATAGCATGACTTTCTGTCTAGATTTGATAACAGGATAGTGTGAAAGCTGAATTCTAGGTGTGCTCATGGGATTAGAATGCAATCCTTCACTAAATTTTAAATGAAAGAAAAATAGCCACTGGGTTAGTTCTGAGAAATGTTATGCTTCACTAGTCTTAACTGTAGTCTTGAAATCTATGTTTTACAAAATGAGACAAGACAGTATTCAACATTCAATTCTGAAGATTTATTAGCAGTTGAGAGGTACTGAAAATATCTTGGTGATAAAGAATAATAAATCTATAACAAAAAGCACTGAATCTGTATGTTTGTCTTAAGCTGCCAAGAAGAACATTGTTAGGGAATCTATTATTAAATTAGTTTATTGGGACATCAGTGTTATATTTTAAATGAAAATATTTTTGGTAGTGGGTTAGGCACTGCGCCCGAGAACTGCGTTTGAATCCTCCAAGGCTGAGACTCGGCAGTTTCAATCCAGTTCTTATGAGGATGGGACATCAGCACACAAGCAATCATAAAAGAGCCCAGATTGGAATTAAATTGCTAAAATGGTTATAAAGGCCATTGTTAAGGGTAATGGAAAGCCTATCATGATAACTGAGTTTTGAGGTAATTTGTCTGAGATTGATGTTGAGGCAAAAACAAAGTTCTTGTAAGAGGTGTGTGTCTGTGTGTGTGTGTGGCAGTGTCTCAGGACAGGAATCTCGACAGAAACAATTCAATAAGCCCTTTACTATAACCAAGTGGACAAGATGCTAACTGACCCTCATGATACCATTGAGTTAGCCAAAAATCACCTTCATCCATTTTTGGAGCCATAGAGAAATATAAATAGTTTAGGGGGGTTTTGTTTTTTTTTTCCTTTTTTCTTTTTCTTTTTGTCTTTTTATCTTTGTTTTTTTTTACATTTATAAGTTTCCTTTTAAAGATTTAACTATATTTACATAGAGACCGGGAGGTCTATATTCATTGTGTATTTTGACACTGGTCTCATATTAGGTTATACCTGTTATTAATGTAATCCTGATCCCTATGTATCAATACCATTGTTATGTTTATCATTATTCTTTTTGCTCTGTTTTTTATGTTTTATTTTTGCTTTTTTTGGAAATAGAACCAATAAAAAGATTTTTAAAGAAAGTAAGAGAAATAGGTCCTACAGCCCAACTCATTATGTCCACGAAGATGTCCCATCCAAGTCAGTGTTATTTGTCTGTGCCCAGCCCCTATCCCTCTAAACCTTTCCGATCCATGTACCTGTACGAACGACTTTTAAATGTCATTATTGTTCCCGCTTCAACAGCTTCCTTTGATAGCTCATTCCATAAACACACCACACCAGGTATGAAAAAGTTGCCTCCTAAGTACTTATTTAATTCTTACCCCTTGCACTCTAAATCTATGTCCCCTAGCTTTTGGGCGCCTAACCCTGGGGGGAAAAAAGCTGTGTGCAATCACCCAGCTATCCCATATAATTTTATATACCCAGAGCTGCCAACTCTCACGCATTGAGCATGAGACTCACGCATTTTGCCGAATTCTCACACTCTCACGCTGATCACAGAATTTCTCACGCTCTGTCATGAGAAATTCTGTGATCAACGAGAATTTCAAAACTAATATCAACTGCTTGTGTACGCGTCTGTTGACAAGACAGCAGCACTCTTATTCTCTGTTATTTTATCTTGACCGGACCGTCACATACCTCCAAACCATGTCACCATGCAAATTTACATTGAAAGACACAGACCGGGCAGTGAATGAGTGTCACCCAGCGCAGCAGGTAAGGCCATGTCCTGCTCCCGGTGGCAGTCGGAATTTAAGGATTTGTGGGAAGCGGCTGACATGAGTGGGGGGGAAGCTGCAGCCCCCCCACTTTTTTGGCTAGACATGTTTCAATGTCTCAGGCTTTGGACGAGGCGCTGCTGTGCTCTGAGCAACCTGGTCGTGGGTGTTGGAGAGCCGGGGCGGAAGCAGAAGCAGCGGTGACGGCAGATGCGGGCGGGGAGACGGGGCTGGCGAGTTTTTGCCGGGCTGGCGAGTGTTTGCCGGACTGGCAAGTCGATCGCTATAGCTCCGGCCATGGAGCAGTCTCAGTGCAAGAGTCCTGAGCTGTCGGTGGCGTCGGAAGCATTGCGCCGCGGCCGTGAGTGTCTCTGTGCTGAATTTGCCCTGGTGACCGGCATGGACCAGGCTGCGGCTCTCTGCATAATGGAGGACAACCAGTGGCTGCTGGAAGTAGGTACCAAGCACTGGGTAGAAACGGTGGAAGATAGTGGCCTTCAAATGGGGGTGGTTGGAGAAAGCATCCTGCAGCCTGCTAGATTTTCACTTACTGTAACTGCAGGAAAAATGTTCCCGATGTTGGGGGAGTTCAGAACCCGAGGTCACAGTTTAAAAATAAGGAGTAGGCCATTTAGGAGATGAGATGAGGACAAACTTTCTTCACCCAGAGAGTTGTGAATCTATGGAATTATCTGCCACAGAAGGCAGTGGAGGCCAATTCACTGGATGTTTTCAAGAGAGAGTTACATTTTGCTCTTGGGGCTAGCAAAATCAAGGGATATTGAGTATAGAAGTTGGGATGTAATGTTAAAATTGTACAAGGCATTGGTGAGGCCAATTCTGGACTATGGTGTACAATTTTGGTCACCTAATTATAGGAAGGATTTCAACAAAATAGAGAGAGTACAGAGGAGATTTACTAGAATGTTGCCTGGGTTTCAGCAACTAAGTTACAGAGAAAGGTTGAACAAGTTAGGTCTTTATTCTTTGGAGCGCAGAAGGTTAAGGGGGTACTTGGTAGAGGTCTTTAAAATGATGAGAGGGATAGACAGAGTTGACGTGGATAAGCTTTTCCCACTGAGAGTAGGGAAGATTCAAACAAGAGGACATGACTTGAGAATTAAGGGACAGAAGTTTAGGGGTAACATGAGGGGGAACTTAATTACTCAGAGAGTGGTAGCTGTGTGGAATGAGCTTCCAGTGAAGGTGGTGGAGGCAGGTTCGATTTTATCATTTAAAAATAAATTGAATAGTTATATGGACGGGAAAGGAATGGAGGGTTATGGTCTGAGTGCAGGTAGATGGGACTAGGGGAGAATACGTGTTCGGCACGGACTAGAAGGGCCGAGATGGCCTGTTTCCGTGCTGTAATTGTTATATGGTTATATGGTTTATGGTTATATGGAGAAAAAACAGGAAAGAGGTACTGATTTTAGATGAACAGCCATGATCATATTGAATGGCAGTGCTGGCTCGAAGGGCCGAATGGCCTATTCCTGCACCTATTTTATATGTTTCTATGCTTGAGTATATGGCAATAAATTCAAGCATGGTGGAGGTATAATGTAGTCATAGTGTGATACAGTGTGAAAACAGGCCCTTCGACCTAACTTGCCCACACCCGCCAACATGTCCCAGCTACACTATCTGCTCTTGGTCCATATCCCTCCAAACCTGTCCTATCCATGTATCAGTCTAACGGTTTCTGAAATGTTGGGATAGTCCCTGCCTCAACTACCTCCTCTGGCAGCTTGTTCCATACACCCACGACCCTTTGTAAAAATACTTCCAACAAAAAACATTGAAACCATACTTCTACAATGCACTAAAACATGATTTTAATACATCAATTTTCAAAAAGCACTCTCCTCCCACACCCTCCCCCCACTCGTTCTATCCACTGCCTCGCCGGGTACCCCCAAGGTCAGTGATCAGAGATAACTCAGCCCCCCCACTTTCAAAAACGTTCCGCGCCCCTGGATCAGACAGCGAGCACTACCCCGAACTGAGGCCAGTTGAATGTGATGTCTGGATCCCAATGCTCAGCGCTTCGTGTTTCAGAGTTGGCTAATGTTATTGATTTGTAATTAGCCTCATTTGTAATTTAGTTGACAAAACCTCGATGTATTAATCCGGAATATCCTGGGGGATGGGATAGTGTAATATTAAAATGACATGCAAGGTGTCAGGCTGTCTGTCACAACATACAGCCCCAATAAACCATTATTTTCTTCAGTTAAATATTGGGAAGGTAGCACTATTGTCATTTGCCACTCAACTATTATCTTTGTTTACCTCACTGACTATTTTTAAACCCCCCCTCCCCCAAATTCCTTTGACAGGTTGAATAGAAATGTCCCCAATCTCATTCTTTTATTGATTGAACACGTAGATGAAAATCTTCAAGGAGTGTAATCAGATGGAATCTGATTCAGATGCGATGTTTAAGAGCTTGTTTAAAGAAGGGGCATATTTTAAAGGAGTGACAGAGATACTTGCAGGGGAATGTGTGAGGAGGTTATTATTTGTCTTTAGATTTAGCTTGAACCAGAACATCTGAAAATTCAAACTTTAATATAGTAATTGTGCTGATACTGACTCCAACCAATATCATCCATTTCGGAGGTTTTATTTTTCTGATGCCATTTAAACTTCACTTGGATTTCAATCACTTCAATATAAAAGTAATTGGGAATGGGGAGCATTGGAACAAAAATTTGCCCTCGGTACATATTAATTGTAATATAATAATGTATGCATATTGGTAGGTGCATTCAAAACAAAGATCTTTTTATCATTGTTGTGTTATGAACACCACAGAAAATATTTTGTACTTTCAAGATCACATTAAATAGAATATGATTGCTTAAATATATATTGTTATTTGAACTTGCATTTCGGAAAAGTCCCAGCTGAAAGGAAGACAGCAAAACACTGAAAATATTGGGGGTGAAAATGGCTTCAGGTCTATTTGTTAGGAAAATGAAGGAAATGGTAACAGAATACTTATACAGTTGAGTATATATAATTTTATGGATGAGAAATTGTGTTCAACCAATTGATGACTCATTTGACAAAGTAACTAGCATGTTAGATAACAAGGAAGCCAATGGATGTCGTAAATTTTGTTATACAAAATTTGGTCAGTGAAGTGCCCCATAAAAGATTACCACATTAGATAAGCACCTGTGGACGTGAACGTAATAGAGTAACAAGTCCAGGGGGGTCCGATATGGTGCTTTATGTGTGAGCCAGATATGTTGGTGCAGAGGGGCTAGGAGCAAGTCCAAGTGTGCATTCAGAGTCAAGGTCTGGAATAGTACTAGGTGTGCAGTCAAAGCTGGGATAATGAGAGGGAACATAAGCAGGTAAGCAGCTATGATCAGGGTAGAATAGGGGGGCCAGGTGTAAGGCTGGACTCTGGGTCAGGAATGAGAGAACGTATGCAACTGGAGTCAGGTTCAGGAGTAGTACCGGGTGTGCAGTGAGACCCAGGTTGGTCAACATGGGCCAAGTGCTTGATTATAATCTGATTTCCATACATGAATACACTAAGATCATTCATGTGCTGCACCTGTCGTTCAGAGCCAGGCTCTACTGTGGAATGTAATTAGGAATGTAATTTAGCCTAACCTTATTCATAGCTAATCCAATTTAAAGCATAAATATTGCATTCAAGTGTAAGTTAAAAGACTTGCTACAGTATGTACCAGATTGCACAATTTCAAGCTGAAAAATGCAAATGCTCCATACCAATGGGAGGGGGGACACCCCCCCCTCCCACATCCCTCGGTCGCTACACTGCCTTGGGCTTGGTCTCTCACAATTTCTCACTCTCAACTCTCCCCCAATGTGGGCAACCCTAATATACCTCTCCTATATCACACCATGGCCACCAGTGGTCCAAGGAGTAAAGACCTTGCCTGCCCAACCCCTCCCAATAGTTCAGGGCCTCGAGCCCTGGCAACATCCTTGTAAACATACCTTGTACTCTTTCCTGCTTTATTGGCATCTTTCCTACAGCACAGTGACCAAAACTGAACACAATATTCCTCAGAATGTCTTGCATGACTGTAACATAATTTTCCAACTTCTACAAACAATTTCTTGACTGATGATGATCATTGTGCTGAAGGCTGCCTTTATCTTATTTACCTGTGAGGCCATATCAGGGAACCATGTGCTCCTAGATCCTTCTACATTACAGCATTCCCCAGGGCTCTGTCATTCACTGAAGCTCCGGCCCTAGTTCGACTTCCCAAAATGCCAAACGTGAATTAAACTCCACGTGCCATTCCTTGGCCCAGAGCCCAGCTGATCGCAATCCTGCTGTAACCATCTTCACTCTTTATGATACCATCTGTTCCAGTATCATCTGCAAACTTATTAGTCATGCTTTGTACATTCTCATCCAAATTCTGGATGACAAACAGCAATGGCCCAGAACTGATTTCTGAAACATGCTATTAGCCATGGGTTTCCAGTCCTACAAACACCTTCCTTCATCACTGGCTACTTCCTACCTTTAAGCTATGCGATCTAACCTTCCAGAACAGCATACCATGTGGAATCGTACAAAGGTCCTTGCAGAAGTCCATATAGATTATATCTGGCTCTGTTCTCATCAACCTTTTTGGTTACTACTTCAATCAAATTCAATCAAATTCATGAGACGCAATCTCCCACACCTGAAACCATTTTGACTATCCATAAATAATACCAGTTTTTCCAAATATCTCATCCCTCAGAATACTCTCCAGTAACATTCCTACCACAGATGTTATGCTTACTTGTCTATTGTCTCTAGAATTTTCTTTGCAGCTTTTTTTAAATAGAGGCACCACTTTAGCTTTCCTCCAGTCCTCTGGCACTTTATCTGTGTAATGATGATTCACATATCTCAGCAAGGACTCCTGCAATTTTGTCTTGATCTTCCTCAGTGTCCTTGGAAAACTGTGATCAGTCTCGGAAGATTTATTTACAATAATTGCAAAACATTTAGCCCATTGAGTCAGCTCCATCATTCAATCCTGGCTGATCTATTTTTCCTTCTCAACCCCATTCTCTTGCCTTCTCCTGAAATTCTTTAATGCCCTTACTATTGATGAACCTATCAATCTCCACTTAAAAATACCCAATAAAATATTTTGCATCCCCCATGCTGCTTTTCCTCTCAGCTGCTCAGTCGACATTGAAATTGACCTGGTCTCAGGCTAAAGGCTACATTTGAAATCTTCCGCTCTGCCCTGCTTCTCAGCTACTCACTCGACAGCAACAGCCATGGTCTCACCATTTCCTCCTATCGCAATAAATTACATTTCTCAGTCTGGGTGCATGTGGAACTTGTAGGATGTCCGCAGTGATTTATTTGAATATATATTTGCTTCTGAGTCAGAAGGTTATATATTCTAGTCCCACTTCTGAAGCTAAAGTATATGAAGCTGGACTGACACTTCTGTAGTATTGGGGGTGTTTTTTCACCATAGAAGTCTCTGTCTGACTTGTGACACTAAATCTGCTCAGTCAGAAACATTTAATTGTATTCAGATTTCAAGAGGAGGCGAGATATTCCTGGTGTCCTGTCAGTATCTGTTCATCAACTGTGTCTCCCTGTAGGTTTTCTTCAGGTGTCCCAATTTCACCCACACTCCAAAGATGTGCAGGTTTATATGTTATTTGGTTTCTGTAAATTGTCCCTTGTGTGTGGGATAGGACTAGTGTATGGGTGATCGCTGTTCGGCGGGGACTCGGAATGTCAAAGGGCCTGTTTCCACATTGTATCTCTCAACTAAACTATTCTAACTTGACTAAATCTGATAAGTCGGTCATTATTATATTGCTGTTTGCTGGATTCTGTGCTGTGTACTTGGCTGTTGCATTTACTACATTATAGCAATGACCGCAACAAATGATACTTAATTGGTTGTAAAGTGCTTTTGGACAGCTTGGAATCTTGAAAGGTGCTATATAAATTTATCAATAGCTACTTCATTTAGGCTTGTTTCCTTTCATGCTAATGGCTATTAAAAGTGTTAGGTCATAATTTACTGTTGTTATTTGTAACAATCTGCTCTTTACTGTTTAGCATGTTTTACTTGATGTGTGACAGTGTAAAAGTCGTACACTAGTACTGATCGGTGAAATCTTTTATGTTAAATTGATATTTTGGAATGGCAATATAAGCATCAGCAGTTCTTTTGCTTTCCAGTCTTAAATATGAGATATTGTTTACAGTCTTCAGTTATTAGACGAAAGTCATCATTGCATCAATTTCTAATAACTGAGTCTGAAGATATTTGACCTTGAAGCATTACCTTTAAAACAAATAAATGCAGCATTGCACTCGAGCAAGCCAAGAGAAATTAAATTCTTAATCCTTTGAAAGCTTTTGATTCAATCTTGTAATTGCGTCCAGAATAGATTAGAAAATGCATTCATCAAGTACATGGTAGCAGGATAATCTGCTGCTGCTGCTGCTGCTGCTGCTGCTGCTGCACAAGTAAAAGCGACAAATCTCATGAACGTTTCGTATAATAATCACAAATGAACAGCCTTCAATTTCAGTTAATCGAGGCATTACAATTGAACATAGAAACATAGAAACATAGAAATTAGGTGCAGGAGTAGGCCATTCGGCCCTTCGAGCCTGCACCGCCATTCAATATGATCATGGCTGATCATCCAACTCAGTATCCCGTACCTGCCTTCTCTCCATACCCTCTGATCCCCTTAGCCACAAGGGCCACATCTAACTCCCTCTTAAATATAGCCAATGAACTGGCCTCGACTACCCTCTGTGGCAGGGAGTTCCAGAGATTCACCACTCTCTGTCATGGAAAAATATCTACACAGATCTTGGAGATACTAATAGGGCAACCAGTTGTAGATGCTAAAATCAAAATTAAAACATGTTCCGTGACTTTGACTATAAAAGTTGCAGTTCACTGTTTATGCAATGTCACAGATTCATTTTGTGAAAGGTTTAAGGGCCTGTCCCACTTGGACGACCTAATCCGCGAGTTCTGGCGAGTTTGCCCTCGACTCATACTTGCAGCATGGTTGACACGGGGTTGTAGGAGGTCTTCATAACTCTCCTTCATGCTCGAGAATGGGCTCCGCGTACTCGAGGCCTCAGCTAGGTTGCGGCGTTTTTTTCAAAATATTAAAAATGCCCGCGAGTTAAAAAAGGTCGCCATGGAAAAAATCGCTACTTTTTTTACTCGTATGTTTAGTCGTAGTAAACATAGAAACATAGAAAATAGTTGCCATTCGGCCCTTCGAGCCTGCACCGCCATTCAATATGATCATGGCTGATCATCCAACTCAGTGTAGTAGGTCGGCGTGTTAGTCGGAGGTAATCGAGGGTAGTTGAAGGTAGTTGTAGATTGTCTTCATCATAGTCGAAGGGAGGTCGATGGAGATTGAAGGAGGTCGGCTTCACTCTCCACTATTCGGTGTCGAATTTTCCCGAAGTTAGTCGAAGCTAGTCGTAGGTAGTCGAAGCTAGTCTTCAAAATAGTCGAAGGAGGTCTTCTACATAGTCGAAGGAGGCCTTCAACATGTCATTTTTTTAAACTCTTCTAAACTCGCCAATTAGGTCGCCCATACTTACCATGTTAAGTATTCTTGTCAGAAATCAAAGGACAACTGGTTTATCCTAAACACCACTGGAGTTTGACAATTTTGGATTCGAAAGTCTTGTTTTGAAATGTTGCTGGTTGCTTCTGATATATCTGCAAGTGGTTGATCATCTTTTGGGTATTGGGTTTCGGTTCTTGCATTTCTCAAAGTTATTCTCCTTGTAGCTTTCCGTGGATATTTTAACTTTCAAATAATATTACTAATAAAAAAGATTGTTCTGAGAACGAATGAAATCGCAATCACATGGCTTCTTTCACACCCAAAATCACCTGGGTTATTTTACCTCCAATGAAGTGTAGATACTAATATAATTTGATGTCTCTCAAACTGCAATGTAATCTGCAGGATTGGGTTTTTGATGAATTCATATAACTGAGCTGTATATTTCTTTGTTTTAATTGCTATAATTCAATCAATGGTGCTTTTACGTCACATGTACTGAGGGATGGTGAAGTTCTTTTTAGCATACAGTTCAGTAAACATATTACTATATGTAAGCACAATCTTAGACTAAGTATAACCGTACAGGAATAGTACACTGAGGCAATATACAAGACTCACCAGGTTTTGGCACTTTTTCAAGTCCAAGTTGCTATAAGTGCAGAGTTCTTAACCTGACCAAAAAGGCACATTATCCTAGCAACGTTGCAAAGTCGGTCTTGCCAAGCATAGTTGTTGGTGTCCTTCACGGCTGTAGGTCAGGTTCGGTCCACGACCTCTGTCTCTTGGACTGGTGGCCGCTCCAGTCGAGCCTCAGGCTGCTGCAGGGCCTCCAGTGGCCCACTCCTCCATCGTCTCGATCCGGATTCCATGCTTTCAGGGCGCGAGAGATAGGGCCCCGGTTCCACTTACAGGCCTTTTGTTCCTTGCGTCTGCCACCACTACCCTGAATCTTTTCACCCTCCTCTCCGGCCCTCGGGGACAAGCAGGACATGGCTTGATGGCTTGCCTCTTGGGAACAGGTTTCCCAGCTCTGCCATGGACGAGTCAGGCCTGCTGCTGCTGGGAGAAAGGTGTTGGCACCAAGGTCTGTTGTGCGGCACTATTAAATGATGCTCAATATTGTACCAAAAAAAATTATGCTGTGCCACAAGGGCTCTTTAAGAAAGTGTGTAGGTGTTGATTACTTATTTTATATTAAACAAACGTTGAGGCACATTACAGTAACATTGTGCTTTCCTAATTACTTGTTCTTTCTCCATACTGGTCTTTAACAGTTGTGTACTAGGACAACCACATCTCTTTGAATATGAGCTCTGCAGTCACTTACCATTTAGATTGTGTTTTGTTTTGCACTTGAAAGAAAGAATGAAGCTCAGTAACTTTGGTCAATTCTCTCGCACCCAATACAGTCACCACCTTTTCCCTCAGTAGTCTCTGTGCATTCTTGTCCATTCAGAAGCCGAAGTAGACAAGTTCATAATGCAGAAATACACACTTTTATTTGTGCTGGTTGTGCTATAGCCATTACCTGCAAAATGTGCCCCTTGAGAACTTGATTCCCTGTGGCTTTGTCTTCGTTGCCCATACTTTCTGGGAACTCCTGCAACAAATTGGTCATTATTAACCAATACAAATTATTGTGTACATTTCTGGTCAAAATGACGCAGAGTCCCACTGCAATGGCATGTTTCAAGAGTAGCTAATCAAAGTATTGTGATCCTGTCAACTTCAAGTTAAAATATAACTTCTCAAATAAATCTTGTGAAAAGGGTAGAAGATACATTGGGCCTTTGCTTATCCTGTTCATCGTGCCTATGTAGTTCTCCCCCCTACTGCTGCCCATAAATTATAATATCCCACTTTTATATCACTCCCTACACACTCGGGGCGATATACAGAGGCCAAGTAACGACATATCCGCACGTCTTTGGGGTGTGGGAAGAAACCGGAGCACCCGGAGGAAACCAATGGGGTCACAGGGAGAACGTGCAAACTCCACGCACTACGGAAGGTCAGGATTGAGCACGAGTCTCTTGTTCTGTGAGGCAACACCTCGACCAGCTGCACCACTGTGCTGCCTTTTTAAAGATTTTTACAGACCACAAAGCAAAGTTAGAGTTTTACTCTTAGAAAAAAGACACGTTTATGTAACCATTTGTAGCTTTTTCAAAGCAAACCCAAACAGTTTAATCCATGATGTACTTCCAAGCGAAGTCACAACTGTAATAGGGACAGACAGAAGCCAATCTGTGCAATTAAGACAAGCTGAAATATCATCAAAAGAATTTCCAATTAAGATATATGAAGATATATCCAATCCATGTAATACAATTCATTTTTTTAGACCCAAATGGTTGTGAAGCAGTACTTTGAAAACTCATACACGATGCTAGAGAACGTTATATTTTACACCAAGGCCAATTTGAATTGTCATGAATCCTTTAGAATCCTTGTCAAGCATAGTCAACGTCCAAGATTCATTACCTTTCTGTGTCTGCTTCATGATGTCAAACGGATCTTGATCCTAACCAACTGGTCCACTGCAGAATCTGTCTCAGTGCAGATTGGAGTCAAGCTAGGATGAATAATCACACCACCCTCCACTCAATGCTCCTCATCATGAAACTTCACCTCACCATGAACAAACTTTCCACTGGAGTTGATCAACGAGATGAATTGGAAACAGTTTAACGTTTGTAACCTCCATTTCAGAACAAAGCTCACCCCAACCTTGGCGAAAATGGGCATTTGTGAGCTGTCAAAAATAAACATTAGGACACTATTATTGTGCATGTTTTTGCATGACTTATAGTTCCTTCGTTTTTTCATGATTATGTACAGGAATTACCAGATACATTCAGTGGATATATTTAAGGCAGAGATAGATAGATTATTGATTAGTACGGGGTGTCAAAGGTTATGGGGAGAAGGCAGGAGAATGGGGTTAGGAGGGAGAGATAGATCAGCCACGATTGAATAGCGGTGTAGACATGATGGGCCTAATTACATTCTACCTTAGCAACATGAAATTAAAAAAAATACAGTACATTTTATAATACAATATAATAAAAAGGAATTGCAGATGCCAGTGTATACAAAAGATAGACACAAAATGCCAAACTAACTCAGTGGTTAAGCAGCATTTCTGGAAAAAATGGAGAGGTGACATTTCGGGTGGGACCTTTCTTCAGACTTTGATTTTATAATACACCTGATTTATAAGCAGGTGAAGAAAATGTTCCCATCTTGAGGCAAGGAGTGATTTGTACAATAGTCTAGGTAATGCAATGGTAATAATAGCACACCACCACGACAACTCTATCTCTGCAGGTTTTTCAAAATACATTGGCAGGATTGTGTTTTCCCCAGACCAATTTCTTGGCACGAAGGGTATAATCATTGTCAATTAACTTCAGAAGGAAGATGGAGAATTTCAGAGGATGTTGAGACCTTGTGTCTCTTCAATAGGTGCAATGCACCAATGGTGAATTTGTACAGTCATCCTGTAAATACACCGCACGATGAATGGCAGAGAATGCAGATTCTCTATCGCACTCTTCAGTCACCTCATAGAAGTGGAGTGCAAGGAATTGGTTAAGTTTTTCATCTTTACTATTCATTTAAACGACAACACAGCTCGGCTTGTACTCGCTAGAATTTAGAAGATTGAGGGGGGATCTTATAGAAACTTACAAAATTCTTAAGGGGTTGGACAGGCTAGATGCAGGAGGATTGTTCCCGATGTTGGGGAAGTCCAGAACAAGGGGTCACAGTTTAAGGATAAGGGGGAAATCTTTTAGGACCGAGATGAGAAAAACATTTTTCACACAGAGAGTGGTGAATCTCTGGAATTCTCTGCCACAGTAGGTAGTTGAGGCCAGTTCATTGGTTATATTTAAGAGGGAGTTAGATGTAGCCCTTGTGGCTAAAGGGATCAGGGGGTATGGAGAGAAGGCAGGTACAGGATACTGAGTTGGATGATCAGCCATGACCATATTGAATGGCGGTGCAGGCTCGAAGGGCCGAATGGCCTACTCCTGCACCTAATTTCTATGTTTCTATGTTTCTACTGGAAAACCACCACAATTCACGTCTAACCGATTGTAGACATTGTAGTTTGTCTCTGGAACTGATGCCTACAATGCTGGGAACTATATACTACACTCTGTATCTTTCCCTTTGCTTTACCGATTGTACCTGAGTTTGGTTTGATTGTATTTATCCCAGCATTATCTCGTTTAATTTAGTTTAGTTTATTATTGTCACGTGGATCGAGATACATTGAAAAACTTTTTTTTTGCATGCTATCCAGTCAAGAAAAAGACAATGCATGAATACAATCAAGCTGTCCAAAGGGAGGAACATTCAGTGCAAGATATACCACTGAAAACTGATAAAGACTGATTAAAGGAGGTTCAGGTAGATGAGGTAGATGGGAGGCCAGGACCGCACTCTAGCTGATTTGGAGAACATTCAGTTGCCTTATAACAGCTGGGAAGAAACTAATCCTGAAACTCGAGGTATATGTATTCAAACTTATGTATTTCACTGTACCTCGATACATGTGACAATAATAAATCAAAACCTAAATCTAATGAGATACACTCATCTACCTGAGCAGTACGCAAAGTGTTTCAGAACCTATGAATGAATTTTAAAAAACACAAGTTCCATCATAGCTTACCTGCATGCCACTTTGGAATCTAATTTTATTTCAGCAGTTCCAACGCAGATATTTATGTCTTTGAACCAAGAAAGTGGATTAAGGCTATTAGAGAACATAGATTTGCAAAAATCAACTTTTGGTTCAGAGTTCATAAATGTAATCATTTACCATGAAACCAGTTCAAGGTCAGCAATAGACTTTAGAAAACCTCTGATGTGTATAACCTTTTTATCCACTGCATGAAGTTCACATAATTTCATTGTTTTTCCAAATTATTGTGCCAGTTATTACTTTCAACAGTTTAATTCAACATGGAGAATATTATATGGTTGAAAGTGGTTTCCAAGGCAGCAATCCAATCAAAAGATTAGTTTACTTCATATACTACACGAGCTAAGCTTGAAAGATTTGTTAGCCCATTTAAAATTCTGTCCTACAATCCCATCTCAGGAGACCAATTTTATTATCTCACATATCTTCTGATGAATTTTATACTCATGAAAGTGAGAGGTGTTAAAAGGGAAATTGATCTCACTGATTTGGAGCATTCGTATTCAGTTCTGGGCTCCACAAGTCAAAGAATAACATTGTTCTGACTATCTCAAGCTCAGAAGAGTTTCCTTTCCTGGCCCATTTTTGTATTTTCCAATTCTCCTATTTGTCGGGCTGAAGTTTTCACCTGCCCACATTCATTTACAGTCCGGCTCTAATTCAATTACTATTGGCTGGGCAGATATTTTGAGCAAAATATGTTTAGTAAATGGCAAGAAAAGAGCAGAATTTTTTTATTTTGTGATGATATGCCTCTAATTGAGGTTGAAAATGACAGTGATTTTTACACCTAGGCTAACATTATGACAGCCTTCCACTTTTCTCCGAACAACCAACTGAGTCCTATGTCTGTAAGGCTGTGTGTACTTCGGGTCAAACCGACGGTGATCAAATCATGCACCACTTCTGCTAGGTTATCATGTCACCCTTTTCTGACTCCTATCTTGTTGCTGACATCTTCTCAGAACTAACCAAGTCACACTACCTGGCTGAGGTGTTCTTTTAAGGTAATATCTGCTTCCGTAAATAAAATAAATTGCAGTTTGTCCTTGCACTGTGCACCTCTTCATGTCCTGAACACTGCTGTTTTGAAATCTGTATCAATTATAGCCAATAGTTTTAATGTTATAAGGTAATGATTTTGAATGACATTTCAGGTAGTCAAAAACAACTTCCAATAATTGCAATGGGTTAAACTTCAGTTCAATAGATGTTCAGGTGCAAAGACTGTTCAATAGGATGTATTGTCAGCTGGGAACAATAACATCTGTAATATTTCCCAGCACCTGTTGTTGAACCAAGGTAACCCCATAGTGATATGAAATACATGTGTAAACAGACATCTGTTATTCAGACATCTCCCTTGCATTTGCCATTCTAAAAGACCTTGGGGCAAAATGAAGATGATGGGCTTATGATAGTACTGGAAATATTATAGTTCTGTGGACACTGAAAATTCCTGACCTCTCCCTCTCCCTCTCCCTCTCCCTCTCCCTCTCCCTCTCCCTCTCCCTCTCCCTCTCCCTCTCCCTCTCCCTCTCCCTCTCCCTCTCCCTCTCCCTCTCCCTCTCCCTCTCCCTCTCCCTCTCCCTCTCCCTCATTTCAGAGAGCATGGATTC
This sequence comes from Amblyraja radiata, assembly GCF_010909765.2. NCBI lineage: Eukaryota > Metazoa > Chordata > Chondrichthyes > Rajiformes > Rajidae > Amblyraja > Amblyraja radiata. The sequence continues at coordinate 49,632,772 of NC_045960.1, read as the reverse complement.
TCAGAGCAATGTAGGATAGTCTACAATTACATTTTCAATCAATTTCTGGAAATGTGAAGCACAAATTGTCACTTATTTAAAATAAAAATAAGGAAAAGATGCAGATGCCAACTATCTGAAGCAAGCGCAGGAAACATTGGCAACACTCAGCAGGTCAGGCAGCATCTGTTAACATGGAACACAGAGTTAACATTTATTGTTGAAGATCCTTCATTAGAGCTGTCACCATGAGAAAATAATTAGGTGTTGTGTTGCTGCGATGCTAGAGGAGGTATGGATAGGAAAAAACATGATTTTCAGTGTATTTAGAATACTGGCATCTGTCTGTCAATGCACAAAATTATCTTCCATCCATATGAAATCAGATATGAGGATTTAAAGAACAATGATACAGAATAATCTCCACCTGCTTGAGTAATGCAGTTCCAACAACACATGATGAGTTACACCCCATCCAGCTGGTCAAGTAAACCAATTGATAATTATTCGGATATTATGGGATTCACAGTATATGGAGTTAGTGCAGGGAAATTATGCTGAGGTAAAACATCACGCAAATCCTTTTGAATGGCGAAATAAGCACAAGGGATTTACTGCATCCTTGTTTTTATTACTGGTAGACAAAATTACTGGAGAAACTCAGCGGGTGCGGCAGCATCTATGGAGCGAAGGAAATATGCAACGTTTTGGGCCGAAAACCTTCTTGAGACCCTTTATGCTTTTATTACTGTTAACTTCATAGTCATGCTGACCCTTGGGGATTTTACAGCTCATATTGTCTTTTTGGAAAAATTAAATGTCATTTGTATGAAGATTAAAAATTCTTGTATAATTAACGATTACATTAATTATAATTACATGATTAACTAATGGCATAAAGCAGCTCCCTCGCTGCACCCAACATTTACACTTTCCAAACCTGCAGCATTTATTGTTTAAGGGATTCTTGGTGATAGCCAGTTGAGATCACCTCCACATGAACATTCACCTTCAAGTCATTCACCATCTCGGACTTTTCTGTCATTTCTTCATCTTGTCTCAATCAAATTTCTGATCTCTCCATCTACCAGCACTATGGAAGTATTTGCACCATATGATTGTTCTGGTTCATAAAAAATGCTGGGTGCTGCCTTCTCAAGCAATGATGGATGGGAAATAAAACTGGTTTTGTAAGAGATACCTACCTAATGAAGAAACATTTATAAAATATCACTTTTTAAACTTAGTTACTTCTTTACATTTGTTGCATCCACTAGTAAAAATAACAGTGAAAATACCATTCAGAAGGCTTCAGTTTTTAACATTTAAATAACAAGAACATTACCAGTAATTATGATTTTTTTCTAAAACAAACATGGCCTTATCATAAAATGGCAATTCCTCATAAATCAAAGAGAAGTGCAGTTTGCATATTGACAATAATTATATTATGATGAGAAATTATGTGCATAATTTTTTGTTTTAAGGAAGGAAACTTTGAAGTTAGGGGCTTTTGTTTCATAGTATTGAGAACACATTCGATTTACTCCCCACATCTATTTTGAGTGATTTAAAAAAGTATGATATTTTATAAAGAAGTTGAGTCAGATATAAATTAGCGCTACTTGGAAAAGAAAAGACCTTCTTATGGTTCATTGTTATCTTTTATATCAGATCCATCTGAAGCACATTCATAAAAATTCTTTTTGGAATGTATATAGCAGTTTTCCTGTACTTGTTGCATCAGATTAAGCAACCTTCCCATCCACATACTTGTATCAAATATTGAACAATAATGGAAGCAGTGAATGTCCTTCAGAACTGTTTGTAGGGATATTGATGTTTAACAAGATCTTGTCTCATTAAATGTTTGCAGGGTAGAAGGAAGTCGCTTAACCCCACTGAGTGTATATTGGCCCTGGGTAGAATTATTGTGTTAGTCCCTTAACCTATTTTTTTTTTACTATAGCTCCGTAAATCATCCTTTAATTTAGTTTAGAGATACAGTGCAGAAACAGGCCCTTTGGCCCACCGAGTCCACGCCGACCAACGATCTCCGCACATTAACACTACCCAACACACACTAGGGACAATATTTACATTTATACCAAGTCAATTGACCTACAAACCTGCACATCTTTGGAGTGTGGGAGGAAACCGAAGATCTCGGAGAAAACCCACGTGGACATGGGGAGATGTACAAACTCCATACAGACAGCACCCGTAGTCGGGGTTGAACCCAGGTCTCTGAAAGCGCTGTAAGGATATGGATATTATGTAAGAAGAACTTAACAACATAAGTGAAAGAAAATGAATTCTGTCAAAAAGAGCAAAATAACTCTGAGCTGATGGTGTTTCACTCATTTGCTCAGGAGCCAAAGTTGGATGGTTCTGCACTTGAATTGATATCAGCAGCATCTCTGAACACATGGTAGAGGTTGCTAATTGAATCAGGAAAATAAGCGTGATGTATTTAGTGGCTGAAGTTAAACTGGGTTGAGGGGATTAATGTCATTGTCGTGAGTGATGTTGATCACTTCCCTTTTGGTCTTTTGTCACTGCAGTTAGGCAAACAGTTAGGCAGCTTCCAAGCGGAACTTAAGTCATTTGTTGAATCACATCATCTCATGTAAAATACGAAATATTGAATAAAACACAATGAAACAATTGACAGCAGAGTGGCACAGCTGAAAGAGTTGATGCCTCACAGTACGAGAGATTGGCTTCAATCCTGACCTCACGTGAATCTGTGTGGAGTTTGTAAGGTCTTCCTGTGACATGGGTTTCCTCAAGGTTTCCTCCCACTTCCTAAAGATGTGCAGGTTCGTAGGTAATTGGCTTCTGTAAAATTGCCCCTAGTATGTAGGGTGTCGATGAGAAAGTGGGTTAACATAGAACTAGAATGACTGGATAATCGATGGATTCGGTGGCCGAAGTGCCTGTTTCTATGCTGAATATTTCTAAATTAAGCCATCAGTGCTGTTCCATTGGATTTAAGCTCAGTGAAGATTCTTCTATAGACTGTGAATCCATGTCCAAGTAATCAAGGCTTCATCTCATATATGGCTGGTTTAGCTAAGCCTTTTGTATCAAAGATATATTAAAATTCAGTGACGTTATATTAATAATTTACTGAACAGATCATAAAATGGCCAGACAAAGGTGATACAAAGTCATTTTTAGTAAGATGAAATGAAAATAAATGATTACAAATAAATTATAAGCACGTCCTGTGATGTCAGTAATAGTTTATGATGCTCATTTAATATTATAACTGAAAAAAAAGGACATTGCAACCCTGGTGTCAGTCGGAATCAGATTGGTATCTAAATTACAGTGCAGAGTAAATATTCATGATAATCAAAACCCAAAACATTTGTAGCTATGGACATTTTGAGGTTATTTTATTTGGTATATATGTTGGAAGGGATTTAGAAGGAGCAATTGTAGTGCTTAATAACAAATGTGTTATACAGAAACTAAAAAGAGGAAATTATCATTAGGAGAACACACAATATCAGGCGAGGATTTTGACACAGGTGATTCCTATTTGGCGCTGGTCAAGAGCCATTACCATCCTAACAATTTCCACAAAAGTAAGACAAAGGATTCCCTGTCATTTGTATTGCATGAGTCATGGTGATGGTTTCAAAAGTGGCAGTGAGGGTCCTGCATAGATGGAAGGTCCTGTGCACTTTGTACTATTTGTAGGTGAAGATAGTTATTTCTCAGCTTTTCATTGTTTTTGTGTATCTTGGGAAACACTATGTAATATATTTTCAGAGAAATGATCACATTTGGTGTCCTTTCTCCCAGAGACATGAGAGCAAACTTAAATAAGTCTTTATCTTAATTTGTAGGTAACATTCAAGGAGCAACAATAGTGGATGCCTTGGATACACTATACATCATGGGGATGCATGATGAGTTTAAAGAAGCAAAGGAATGGGTTGAAAAGAAACTTGACTTCAATGTGGTGAGTACTATTGAGAAAACTTTTTTTTATGCTTCTAGATGAAGTAAACGAACATTTGTAGAGAGCTTTTTAAACTGAAAGAAATTGAATGTTTGGGGCAAATATGCAGTCTGCACAGGAAAACAACATTAAATGGATACTCTCCCACATCAAATCCAGCATCCCTGCCTCACTGGACTCTCATCAATTTGCATACAGGGCAAATAGATCCACAGAGGATGCCATCTCTCTGGCTCTTCACACTGTCCTGACTCACCTGGAAAGACACGGCACGTACATAAGGATGCTCTTCATAGACTATAGCTCTGCCTTCAATACGGTCATCCCAACCAAGCTCACCACCAAACTCCACCAGCTAGGCCTCAGCTTGCCGATATGCGATTGGATCCTGAATTTTCTGACAGAGCGACCGCAGGCAGTGAGACTGGGCCCGCACCTGTCCTCCACTATCACCCTGAGCACCGGCACACCACAGGGCTGTGTACTGAGCTCTACTCCCTCTGCACACATGACTGTGTTCCTGCATTCGACACCAACACCATCGTCAAGTTTGCAGACGACACAACGGTGATCGGGCTGATTACCAACGGTGATGAAACAAAATACAGAGCGGAGGTGCAGAACCTGGTGGACTGGTGCTCACGTAACAACTTGTCACTAAACACCTCCAAGACCAAGGAGCTGATTATTGACTTCAGGAGGTCCCATAATGGAGAATACGCCCCAATCTACATCTACAGTGACAGTGTGGAGAGAGTGTCCAGCTTTAAGTTTCTGGGCACTCACATCTCAGAGGACCTCACATGGTCCACCAACACTGCTGCCCTGGTCAAGAAGGCACAGCAACGACTGTTCTTTCTGAGAACATTAAAAAAAGACTGGTCTGCCCCAACAGCTACTGACAACCTCTACCGCTGCACAACAGAGAGCATACTAACGTATGGCATCTCTGTGTGGTATCTCAGCTGCAAGGAGGTGGAGAAGAGAGCTCTTCAGCGCGTCGTCCACAGAGCGCAGAGGATTATTGGGACACCGCTACCAGCCTTGGAGGGCATCTACCACACACGGTGCCTCAGGAAGGCCGTCAGCATCCGTAAAGACTCATCACACCCTTGTAATGGACTGATCGAACTACTTCCCTCCAGCAGACGTTACAAGGTCTTCTATGCCCGCACCTCCAGACTCAGGAACAGCTTCATTCCCAGAGCTATAGCGGCTCTGAACCGGCCCTGCTGAGTGCCCCCCACCCCCATGGACTGTCTAGAAACATAGAAACATAGAAAATAGGTGCAGGAGTAGGCCATTCGGCCCTTCGAGCCTGCACCACCATTCAATATGATCAGGGCTGATCATCCAACTCAGTATCCTGTACCTGCCATCTCTCCATACCCCCTGATCCCTTTAACCACAAGGGCCACATCTAACTCCCTTTTAAATATAGCCAATGAACTGGCCTCAACTACCTTCTGTGGCAGAGAATTCCAGAGATTCACCACTCTCTGTGTGAAAAATGTTTTTCTCATCTCGGTCCTAAAAGATTTCCCAGTTATCCTTAAACTGTGACCCCTTGTTCTGGACTTCCCCAACATCGGGAACAATCTTCCTGCATCTAGCCTGTCCAACCCCTTAAGAATTTTCTCAATCTTCTAAATTCTAGCGAGTACAAGCCGAGTCTATCCAGTCTTTCTTCATATGAAAGTCCTGACATCCCAGGAATCAGTCTGATGAACCTTCTCTGTACTCCCTCTATGGCAAGAATGTCTTTCCTCAGATTAGGAGACCAAAACTGTACGCAATACTCCAGGTGTGGTCTCACCAAGACCCTGTACAACTGCAGTAGAACCTCCCTGCTCCTAGACTCAAATCCTTTTGCCATGATGGTCCCTCGGATGGTCACGTCGTACAGACACATCTGCACTTTAGCCTGTTTTGACTGTTTTAATGTTCTTTTTACAAACCATGTTCTCGGGGTATCTAAATTAAATTTTATTAGTTATTTAAGTTATGACATCGGATGGAAGCTGCATACCAAATCTAGTTACACTTATGTGCAATGACAATAACATTTATTATTATTATTATTATTATTATACTGTAGTAAAAGTTAGGATGTGCAAAAGTCAAGGATCGTAGCCAGGATATTAGCTGGATATTTACTAAACACACAAAATATTTAATGGCACATAAATGGAGCAATCTATTGCACACCAAAAAGGAGATACGGGAACAATGACTATAAAGGCTCTAATCTGAGCCAGAGCCAAAATGGAGCACAAATAGTCTGAGCAAGTTGGAAAAGCTTTTTCTGGGTGGCTGTCAGAAAAAGTGTCAGAGTTGGATATAGCTCTTGGAGATAGCAGAGTCGGGGGATATGGCGAGAGGGCAGGAATGGGGTGCTGATTGTGGATGATCAGCCGTGATCATGTTGATTGGCAGTGCTGGCTCGAAGGGCCGAATGGCCTACTCCTGCAACTATTGTTTATTGTCTATCTTGTGCAATTTGGTGCAAAACTTTGTTGCAGTATTTTTCAACAGAATTGAGCACTTTTAGTTGCAGATATGAAGATATTTGAGAATTATCCAAGAATATATCTGATTTGTGTTGTGTCACTCAGTGGCCCTTGCACTAACTGCCTTCCTTCAGTGTGGGGAAAAAAGAACAAGTGTCGCCACATTACCATGAGCTAATCTCTTATCCATGTTGACAAAGCACGTATCAATTCATGTGCTTCAAACTAGATAACATGCCATGATATTACAACATATTTATAGGACTTTGGTTAAAAATGTAGTTAGGCTGCATGTGGTGTATTGCGTGCAGCTTTGGTTACCCCACTATAGGAAGGAAGTTAAAGCTTTGGAAAGGGTGCAGAGCAGGTTTACCAGAATGATGTCTGATTTAGGGGATTAGCTACAAGGAGCGTTTAGATAGATTGTATTCTCTGGAATTCCAGAGGCTGAAGGGAAAATTGATAGTAGATAAAATGCTGAGAGACATAGATAGGGTAGACAGTCGGAATTTTTTTCCCCAGGACATACATTAAATGTAAAAGATTAGAGGCCACAGCTTTGGTGTAAGAGAGACAAAGTTTAAAGAAGATATGCAGGGCAAGTATTTTACACAGAGGGTGGTGAGTGTCTGGTATGCACTGCAGGGGTTGGTGGTGAGACAGATACAATAGTGTAATTGAAGAGATGTTTGGTGATATGGATATTCAGGGAATAGACAATAGGTGCAGGAGTAGGACATTCGGCCCTTTGAGCCAGCACCGCCATTCACTGTGATCATGGCTGATAATCCACAAATAGTATCCCGTTCCTGCCTTGTCACCATATCCCCTGACTCCGCTCTCTTTAAGAATTCTATCTAACTCGCTCTTGAAAGCATCCAGAGAATTGTGCTCCACTGCCTTCTGAGGCAGAGAATTCCACAGATTCACAACTCTCTGGGTGAAGAAGTTTTTCTTCATCTCCGTTCTAAATGGCCTACACCTTATTCTTAAACTGTGGCCCCTGGTTCTGGACTCCCCCAACATCGGGAACATGTTTCCTGCCTCTAGCGTGTCCAATCCCTTAATAATCTTATATGTTTCAATAAGATATCCTCTCATCCTTCTAAATTCCAGAGTATACAAGCCCAGCCGCTCCATTCTATCAACATATGACAACAATGTGGGATATGGATTATGTACAGGCAGAAAAAGTTGTTTTTGCCGTCATGTTTTGCATAGAGAGAGTGGGCTGATATGCCTGTTCATGTGCTGTACTCTTCTAGGTTCAATGTTTGTTCTATATGGTGGTACTTTACATATTTTTGGAAGCTCATGTACACAATATTCCTACTTTCAGTTCTCCCAATTTCTTCATTAAGAACACAATCAGGTTAATTTCTACATACTTGAACTGCCATGGGTACTGTTTATTTTCTTTCAAAAGAGGTCGTTAAGAGGAGATTTAATTGTCATGTAAAAAATAATGTCGATTCCATGTTAAGCAGAAGGTACGAGGTGAAGATTAGGGAGAATTTCACAAAAACGAAAAATAAAATTACACAGAATACTTTGGGAATATGAAACTTGCTAACTGAACGGGTGATAGAAGCAGACATCCTCATTGTATTTAAAAGTACTTGAACATGCACATGGATTTAGTTTAGAGATACAACGTTGAAACAGGCCCTTCAGCCCACCGAGTCCACGGCAACCCGTACAATAGATCTATGTTATCCCACTTTTGCTTCCTTCACTAGGGGTAATTTACAGAATCCAATAACCTACAAAACTGCACGGCTTTGGAATGTGGGAGGAAACCGAAGCACCCAGAGTAAACTCACGTGGTCACAGGGAAAAGGTATAAACACTGCACAGTCAGTACATGCAGTCAGGATTGAATCTGGGTCTTTGGTTCTGGGAGGCAGCAATTCTACTGCTGCACCACTGTGCAGCCCTTCAACCTTGTTTTCACCATTAACCAAAAACTGGAAAACAGGATTAACCCAGGTGGATTTTCCATCATTGGTTCATGAATTTGTGCTATTGTTTGATAATCATGGAAGTGCACAGACTCTCTTATAAATCCTAGCGGCGTCCGCACATTGTTTACTGACAGATCTGCCTTTAGTACAGTGTTAATGTTTGGTACAAAGACCCATCATTTATTTATTTGCCTCTGTACTCAACAATTTGAGATTTGTAATAGAAAAAAAATCACGTGGTATTTTAGTATTTTGTTGCATATCCTTTGCTTGCAATGACTGACAATAGACTATAGGTGTAGGAGTAGGCCATTTGGCCCTTCGAGCCAACACCGTCATTCAATATGATCGTGGCTAATCATCCACAATCAGTACCCTCATCCCCTGACTACACAATGTTTAAGAGCTCTATCTAACGCTCTCTTGAAAGCATCCAGAGAATTGGACTCCACGGCCATCTGAGGCGGAGAATTCCACACTCACAACCCTCTGTGTGAGAAAGTTTTTCCTCATCTCCGTTCTAAATGGCTTACCTCTTATTCTTAAACTGTGGCCCCTGGTACTGGGCTCCCCCAACATCAGGAACATGTTTCCTGCCCCTAGCGTGTCCAAACCCTTAACAATCTTATGTTTCAATAAGATCCCCTCTCATGCTTCTAAATTCCAGGGTATACAAGCCCAGCCCCTCCATTCTATTAACATATGACAGTCCTATCATCCCAGGAATTAACCTGGTGAACCTACGCTGCATTCCCTCAATTGGAAGAATGTCCTTCCTCAAATTTGGAGACCAAAACTGCAAACGATACTCCAGGTGTGGTCTCACTAGGGCCCTGTACGACTACAGAAGGACCTTTTTGCTCCTATACTCAACTCCTCTTGTTATGAAGGCCAACATGCCATTCACTTTCCTCGCTGCCTGCTGTATCTGCATGCTTACTTTCATTGACATGAACAAGGACCCCCAGATCCTGTTGTACTTCCCCTTTTCCCAACTTGACACCATTTAGACAATGTTCTCCCTTTCTATTTTTGCCACCAAAGTGGATAACCTCACATCTATCCACATTAAACTGCATCTGCCATGCATCCGCCCACTCACCCAACCTGTCCAAGTCACCCTGCATCCACATAGCATCCTCCTCACAGTTCTGTGATTCATGGACATCACCGGTTGCTGGGTGTCTTCTCTGGTGATGCTCTGTTAGGCTTTTATTGCAGCCATCTTTAGCTTATGCTTGTTTTGTCTAGTCCTCTTCAGTTTTCACTTCAGCATATAAAAGGCATGCTCAATTGTGTTCAAATTGGGTGATTGACATGGCCACTCAAGAATTTACCATTTTTTAGCTTTGAAAAAATCCTTTGTTATTATAGCAGTATATTTGGGATCATTGTCTTGCTGTTGAATGAACCACTGGCCAAGGAGTTTTGAGGCATTAGTTTTAACTGGAGCAGATAGGATGTGTCTACACACTTCAGAATTCATTATGCTACTCCCATTTGCAGTAATATCATCAATGAAGATATAGCTTCAGCAGCTATACATGCCTAGACCATAACACCCCCAGCACCATGTTTCACAGATGAGGTGGTATGCTTTGGATCTTGGGCAGTTCCTTCTCTCCTCCATACTTTGCTCTTGCCATCACTCTGATTGATATGTTAATCTTCGTCTCATCTGTCCACTCAATCTTTTAAGTACTTCTTGGCAAACTGTAAGCTGACCATCCTATTTTTGCGGCGAACTAGTGGTTTGCATCTTGCAGTGTAGCCTCTGTATTTCTGTTCATGAAGTCTTCTGCGGACAGTGGCCATTGACGAATCCCCACCTGACTCCTTCTTCTTTGAGTCCACACACAAGATTAGACGTTGTCCTGCCAGAGTCAAATTGGGTAGTGCAGAGGCAAAGAAATAAATGGGACTTTGTCCCAAACATTATGGTTTGGTTTGTTTGGCCCCTCTCTCTTAATAATGGGAGTCTCTCTTAATAATTTGCAGTTTTTCAAATCCTGAGTAGTCCAGTCGAGATTGTTTAATTGTCATATGTACCGGGAACAGAACAATGAAATTATTATTTGTTGTAGCTTTACATGCCAATTAATACAGTACACAATATAAAATATATACAGTGTAGATGCATAAACGTTGTGAATAAATTATTTTTTTAGGTAAGATATATATGCACGTTTAGCACTCTAACATAATATTCATTGTTGCCGCTGAGAGCCTGTTGCCTCGGGGACTCGAGCTGAGCTCCTCCTGTGGTTGCAGGACACTCTCATGATGAGAGAGGAAGAGAGAGAGCGAGAGAGGGAAGGTTGGTTCTTATATACTATGGCACAGCCCTATACCCCGTGACTCCTTTCCGCCATTGCCAAGTCACGTGACCCTACCCCCGGCTGTCGAGGGTGTTCGCATAGCAAGAGTGGCCTAACCACTGGGTGCCACTACAACAGCAATCAGTAATGCAGAAAGTTCAGAAATTCAGAGAGAATATAAAGATATATGTAATTTTCTCCCTTACTTTTAAAGCAGTGTTTAGACGTGTTGCAAACGAGCAAGATGACCTGAATGATTTTAATGTAATTTATATTTATTTAAGCAGTTTCAGTTTTTACAGATTTTTTTAATGATTTCTAAGTCTGTTGGACTTTAAAGCTCACTGAACTCCAAGTAAAATTTTGATAAGATAATGTGCTGTGGATTCAGGTTAGTTTGCAAATGCTGCATTCTGGAGATATACAAAGCTATCTAATTTTCTGTCTTGTTGTGTAAAGAAAAGTTTTAACATGTAAACAATCATAAATTACAAACTTAAAATGCATTAAATATTTATTAACTTGGGTTCAGGTTTAGAGCAGCTTTGCTCAGATTGAAAGGCATTACTGAACTGCCCTCAAGCAAATCAAGGAATAGAAAGAAAATAGTACAGCAAAAAGACTATTTATATGCTTCCTCAATTCATATTTTAATTATATAATTACTCATTGAAATGACAATGACTGCATTTAGTTTAAATTAACACACAAGGTGTATTTGTTTTGATCTAAAAGTATTATCTTAAAATAGGCTCTAGATTCAAAGCACAATTGGGGATTCCAGACCTGAAACAATAATTAGCAGTAATTAGCCTGTTGTGAATACAATTAGAGCAATCAGATGGTTTCATGAGTAAATATTATTTATTGTATCAGGTACTTTTTTGAAAAAACAAACTGATGCGAATTACCAAGTGCAGTCATAAAGGCAAAATAATTTCTTTTTAGAACTCCACATGATTTTACAGATTGCAGCAGTATCGTTGGAGTGTCTGACACAATCTGAAATTGATTTTTTTTTAATGCTAATGGTAGTCTGTGAAGTGTTTTTTTATATTAATTTCCCTAAATCTTGTAGAATTCTTTTTTTTTAATGTTTGGATTAATTTTCTGAGCAGTTGCCCCATTAAAATTGCTTAACCTTTCTTGAGAAATAGAGTGGATGTTGCAAGAAACTGCTCCGTGAACTATATGATAACAGTTTAATCTTCATCTCAACGTTTTCTTTGTTTCACAAGTGATCATCCTATAACCCACTTCGTAGTGATGGCTTATGGTTGTCAGTCACTAGGAAGTGAGTTATAGGCATGATGTAAAGAGAATAATTAATTTGAAAATTCTTCTGGCAAAGTAAAAACCAAAGGATGGTCATACAAAACCGTTATATAAAGTCAGATTTAAAGTTCAAGGGAAAATCATGAACATTTTTTTGTGCCTGTGGTCAAAAAGTGATATTTTTTTAAACAGTTAAACAGGTCTAATCATAAACTGATTCTAGTTTTATTTCTTTTTAGTACTCCTTTTCCTTTCAGGTATCAGTTGCTTACCAGGAATTCTGATTATTTTGCCACTTTCAACAGTTTTTCTTTTTTTTTAGATTGTTAAACTTTAATGTGCATGTCTGAAAGTTTCTTATCATACTAGACAGATGAAAGCACTTATTTCTGGATGGAGAACATAATGGAATTCTCCATACCATTACAATATTCATAAGCATATTTTGTGCTGTTTTTTTGTTTGAAGTGCTTTCACTGGGGATCTCCCACATGAAGAATACTGGATGGGAATGTGAGGGAGAAAGCAATAAGAAGTTAGCAATCCTGTTGGTGTAGATGAAGAGTCTGCAACAAGTTCCCTGAGGAGCTTCACATCTGAATGGCTATAGACAGCATCTCTGGATAGAACACTCTTTTTGTCTTCCACCCATTTCTTCAATCCAGAGATGCTGCCTTTCCCGCTGAGCTACTCCAGCATTTTGTGTCCATCTTCAGTGTAAACCAGCATTTGCAGTTCCTACTTACACAAACTAAATGGCTACATCCGGTACTGAGCATTCAGTGATGTCACCTGAACATGCACAATACATTGGACACTTTCAATATTGCCCAGCTATAAGGTCATAAGGAACAGGAGTAGAATTAGGCCATTCAGCCCATCGAGTCTACTCCGCCATGCAATCATGGCCGATCTATCTCTCCCTCCTAACCCCATTCTCTTGCCTTCCCCCCCATAACCCCTGACACCTGTTTGCAGCAGTTTGATTACTCTAACCTTCTCTCATGCTGGTTGCTACTCTTTTTTTTTCAGATTCTCCTAAACTGTACAGAGAGCTCTCAGTCAGTGCAACATTTGCAGGAACATGAAGATATTTCTTCATACTGTATATTCTTGAAAAATTGCATGGGGCTTGTGTAGTGGGAGGTGTGGAAGTGGAGAATTTGCACGTAGGGGGTTGAGGGAGGGACAGACGTGAGCTTGCATATAATTGTATCTACCTTCAGTTTTTTTGCACCATTTTTGGCTCCTGCTATGAGCCATTGCAAAATTTTGTGACTTGTGATTGGCAGTGAATATGGAGAAGACAATGATACTGGATTTGATCATTCCCAAGTTAAAATAAATAATCCTGTTCAAAATGCTTATGGTGTCAGATTGAAACTAAAGGCATTTTGTGATCTGTTCTATGCCAATTGTCATAATCTTTTGAACAAACTTTCATTTGAAATATAATGACCTACATGACGACAAGATGGCGGATGTGCGGGAGTGGGCGCCGTCTGTGTATGGCAGCCTGCCCGCAGTCCGTCTCTACACCTTTCTTTATTTTATTTTATTTTAAGTCATGTTAAAAAATGTTAGTGGAGGTCTTCTATGTGGGGGGTGGGGGTGGGGAAGGGGGAAACTTTATTCTTAGTCCCCTACCTGGTCGGAGAGGCAGCATCCCTCCGTGCTGTTTCTTCGCCCCGTCCTCGTGGCCTACCACCGAAAGTGGAGCGGCGTTTTCCTGTCGGGACCGGCTGGGACTACAGCTTCGGCGGCGGTGGCGCAGCGCTGGGATACTAACACGGAGCAGGCGATGCCTTACCGGGTCGCCGTGCGGTAAGCTCCGGAGCGCTTTGGCCGCCGACTTCCAACATCGCGGAGCTGTGGCTGCGGGCGTCCGGCCGCGGGCGGCGCTGGATTTGGAGCGCCGCAGAGCCAGGGATCGAGTTCGCCGGGGTCAGAGCTCCAGCCGGCGCGGCCTGAGGACTACGAGTGCCGCGGTCTCCGGTCTCCGGGGAGGGGACAGCCGCTCCAGACTTTTCCAAGCCGCTGAGGAATGTTCCACCCGACGCCGATGTTCCATCTTTACGGCAAGAGGGCCCTGAAAATCAACGGACTGGCTGCACGGCCACAGATGGGCCCCGACCTCGGGTGTTTCACAGAGGAAGAGGACTTAACTTTCTGGTGCCTTTCCCCACAGTGGAAATGTTTTGATTCTGCTGTGGGGGGACGTTTGTGTTGAACTCTATAATATGTTGTGTCCATTTTTATTCTCTTTTTTTTTAAACCTTTATCTATGGTTTGCAATGGAACTTATTATTTAAATTATGTGAAGCACTTTGGGGTCAATGCAAGTTGACTAAAAATGTGCTATAAAAAAAAAGTTTACTTACTTACTTACTTACAGTCTAGTTCAGTTCTTGCTTTTTTTTCTCTGTTAAGATCAAGTACTCTGGGTACAATTTTGATTAGGTTTGCCACTAATATCTCTCAATTGTTTTTAAATTATTAGTTATTCACTTACGCTTGCGTAAGTTCATTGTCATATCATTAAAATTTCAAATGGAGACTAAATTCTAATCAAAATTACACTAGCTGAAATTTACTTTGGGAGTCGAGTCATTCAGCAAGGAAACAGTCTCTTTGGTCCAATTTGTCCATGCCGATCAAGATGCCTCATCTGCACTAGTTCCACCTGCCCATGCTTTCCCATGCTTGGCCCATGCTTGGCCCATATCCCTCAAAACCTTCCCTATCCATGTGCCTGTCTCAATGTTTTTTAAAAAAAATTTACATTACCTGCCTCAACTACGTCCTCTAGCAGCTCATTCCACCTTCCTTGCTAATGGAAATTTGCATTAAAACCTGTTCCTGTTTTATATATTTTATGAATATTATAGTTATCAGATGACAGGAACAGTAAATATAATCTAAAAAGCAAAATACTGCCAATGGTGGGAATAGGAAAACAGAAAATGCTGGAAATACTCAGTCAGTGGTGTAGCATCTGCAGAGAAAAAATCATTTCAGTTTGATGTCTGTTTCCAGAAATGCAAGAGAAAATGGGAGAGGTGGCTGGACTGAAAGCATTGGTTATAGGATGGATGTCAGAAGAAGTTGAATGACATAATTGATGATAATGCCAGCTGAAAGAGTATTTAAAAAACTAATGAATAACAACATTTGTGTCAAGTGAGTAAGAGGATAAGAAAGGACTCTGAAATACCAAAAAATAAGAAAAACAAAATGAATGCAAGAAAAATGAGAAACTACTCATTTTTGGGTCTCTTAGTACCCAGTAGGTCAAATTGACCTCAAACTTTTCAATATGATTATTATCAGCACTAGAGATCAGTCTGAAAAAAGGTCCCGACCCAAAACATTGCTTGTCCATCCCCTCCACGGATGCTGCCTGACCATCTAGCACTTTGTGTTCTGCTCAAAATTCTAGCATCTGCTGTTTCTCATGTTCATGGAAATTGTTCTGTGGTGTAATACTCCACTAAATTATGTCTCTAATATTGCAATGTGCAAAATTCTCTACGGGCATGATGTTCAACCAAACTGATCTGATAAACAACTGTTGTTATTTTATTGCTAAATATCTGACCCTCATTAGCTGGTTTTCCATAAACCATTCAATTTTAATCGTAGTTGTATTGCACCGAATCGAGCCCTTCAGTCGACTACAGCCATGCTGACCTTTGGGGTCATCTGCACTAATTCAATTTTCCAACTTTAGAATTAAAGGACGTTCTTTTAGGAAGGAGAGAAGGAGAAATTTAATTAGTCAGAGGATGGTGAATCCGTGGAATTATTTGCCACAGAAGGCTGTAGAGGACAAGTCAGTGGAGATTTTGATGGCAGAGATAGATAGATAGATTTTTGATTAGTACAGGTGTCAGCGGTTATGGGGAGCAGGCAGGAGAATAGGTTAGGAGGGAGAGATAGATCAGTAATAATTGAATGGCCTTGTACTACTCTTATCACTTATGACATTAATTGTATCCTTCTGAGCCTTGCCTGTCTACATGCTGATTAAACATAGCAATTGCATTTGATTCCACCACTTCCTGTGGCAGCTCGTTCCTGAAACGTCTGTAAAAAAACTTACTCTTCAGATTTCCTTTAAAACTCCTTACTTTCAATTTAAACCTATGCCCTTTGTCTGATACCTCTTTCATGTGAAAATGTTTTTTTTTGATTACCTGCCCTATGTGCGCCTCTCACAAACTTATACTGTATACTTTTATTAGGTTACTCTTCAGCATCTTTTACGCGAGGGAAAACCAGCCCTACCTATCCCATTTCTCTCCATGACTAAAGTACTCCAATCCAGGCAACATCCTGATGAATCCCTCTGCACTCTCTCCAATGCAAAGAGGGCTAGCACTCAATCTGCCTTCTTTGTCGGGTTGCACCACAACATTCTGCAGTTTTGTAGCTTACTCTGCACCTGCTTAAGACTTCAATTACTTTTTATGCTCAAAACTGACTTCACCTAACATATTAATTGCTGAATTCTCATTACTGGACTTCCCTGTGGAGCAATGCACGTACATTAAGACAGTGTTCAATGAGATCTATAAATCCCTGCAACTTCAAAGACAAGAGCTTTGTCCCGTCGATCAAGGGCACGATCATTGTTGGCTTCCTAACCTCGCGATCATTCCAGGCAGCTACCACTTTGACTTTGACATACTTCAGTATGTTGCTCACAGGCAGTGTCAGAGGACATCCATTCTGAA
Source organism: Amblyraja radiata (assembly GCF_010909765.2). Lineage (NCBI taxonomy): Eukaryota > Metazoa > Chordata > Chondrichthyes > Rajiformes > Rajidae > Amblyraja > Amblyraja radiata. The sequence continues at coordinate 49,616,014 of NC_045960.1, read as the reverse complement.
TAGTCAGGAAGAAAATACATCTACTTTTCCGTCAGTCTGTGGGAACAGGCAAAGCCAGCATGGAGATTTGCAAACATCGAGAGTTTCCCCCAAATTGCAAGCATTTATAAACAGCATTTTCATTATGTTGCCCTCAAGAGATCTTTCTGCAACAACTGACCAGGAGTGCTTGCCTGTAGCCTGGAAGCATTTTGTGACCCCTTGCACAAAGAACATGCTGCTGCCTTTCCACCAGCCTGTTGCAAATTCTTCTAATCCCATGTGTAAACTCTCATTCCCATCATTGCCACGCCCCTTTTTGAGGCAGTGGAGCTACCATGGCTGGAGAAGTACTATTTATAATATGCTCATGCCACTTTAAGCGCTGGCTGACATTGCTGCTGCGAGATCAAATGCTGTCAGCTGTAGCTCATCCTAGTAAATGGATGGGACTAAGAATGACAAAGTGTGCTGTTACATGGGAAAACCAACAATATTGTTCTGAGAGCTTTGCCAATGAAGACTGTGGTCTTTGTGGGAGTTTGTAAACATCATTAGGGTGACACAGTGGCATTTTGGCATTATCAAATATATTGAAACAATAACTTGGTGACCTTTATTTTTGTGGTCAATGTTTCTGATGTTGGAGAAACTGAGTTAACTACATAAGCCACCTTAAATTCTCAATACATTTGGAGGCAGCAGGATCATCTTAATCACTCAACTTTGTATCCGTCAAAAGCAGCTAGAAGCACAAAATTGGAAACATTCACCATTAATAAATTCCCAAGTAACAAAGTTATTTCGAAAGCAATAAGCAGACCTATTACATCTCTGTGACGGCTGTTTACAATTTTGAAATTCATACACTATGATACTGAGCTGTGACCTCTGAAGTATCTAGATTTTCACTTACTAGTAATTTCCTTACATCAAATTCAAGACTGAAAAAATGATCAACTGAAAAGATCATCATAATGTATTTGCGGTCACAGTTTAATCCATGACATGTCAAAAATTACAAGGCACTTACCTTTGATGAAAAATACAAATCTAAAAATGCTTTCAATGATTTGAGAAAGACCATATATTCTGATACTTTAAAATATTTAAATTTGAAATCTTCGAACAAAACTTGCTTAACTGTTTCCAGCATCCTAATTGCCCGTACATTATTATTTGCATAACTCATGTATTTCCATTTCATTTCACCTTTTAATCCGAAGGTTCTGAGAGAATCTCTGTGCTTTGTGCAAATGGAAATAGCTTTCACCTCTCCTGCTTATTAAAGGACTCCAACATTAAAAATAGCCTCACTGTTGTAATATTAATCTGAACTGTTGAATATTTAAGGTACAATTTCATCTGTAAACAAGCTGTTGATGTTTAATGGCTTCCTCTGTTTCTCTTTATAGTTTTATAAATGCAGCATTATAATTTCCCACATTTCAACCAATTAAATGTTTCGGCCGTTTTAATATTCTTTTCTATTTTTGGCATTTAATTTTGGAGGCAGCTTTTTCATCGTTTGTGAATTGATTGACAGTCAGTTAATATAATGAACTTTGTCGAATGAGATGGTTATAATACAAATGCAAACACATCTTGCACATCCACATGAGTGATTAATGAAGAGTTTATGCATTGATATGCTTCAATACACAACTGATGTTCAGTAACAAAATGTGTCTATGGAGTTAAGGGTCTATTCTGGATGTAAAAGTAATCGGATAATTATATTGAAAATCTTTTTTTGTATCCTAGCTCAATCAGTTACAAACTTAAAAAACTCCAGCAAAACTTCCCCAATGTTGACAATATCTAATCCCATTGATTTAAGTACCCTGTTGTCACAGTCCTCATGATTAGACTGTAGCATTTTTCCTGCCTTGGGTGCACCAACTACTCTACGCTTTGGCTCAACAAGGCCACCAGCATCATCTAGGACCAGTCTCACGCCGGTCACTCCCACTTCTCCCCTCTCCATTCAGGCAAGAAGTATAGACGTTTGTAAACACACACCTCCCCATTCGGGGACAGTTTCATCCCAGCTGTTATCAGGCAACTAAATATTCCCCTCACCAGCTAGAGAATGGACCTGACCTTACATGCACCTCATTGGACACCTTTCAAACTATCTTTATGTATTTTATTTGACACTAAATGTTATACCCTTTATCCTGCATCTGTATGCTTGTAATCATGTATTTCCACTGAATAGATAGCACGCAACAAAAAAAATATTTCTCTATACCTCGGTACACATGACAATAATAAACTAAACTGAAATGATCGCTTAGTCTATGCTTGGTCACGTCGATGTACTGGAGGCCATATCGGGAACAATGGATGCAGAAGATGAGGTTGGAGGATATGCACGTGGACCTTTGTCTCAGCAGAACAATTGTTGATGTCCCTGGATGGAGAAAGGAGGTATAGGGACAGGTGTTGCATCTCCTGTGGTTATAGGGGAAGGTACGCATCGATTGGAGTTGTTTGGGTGGGAAGGAATGAGTGAACCAAGGAGTTGCGGAGGGAATGGTCCCTATGGAAGGCAGAAAGGATGGAGATGGGAACATGTGACTGGTGATAGGATCACGTTGGAGGTGATGGAAATGTCGGAGGATGATGAGTTCGATGCAGCTGCTGATGGGGTGAAAGGTAAGGACCAGGGGAACTCTTTTTCTTTCTGTGTGGAGGGGTAGCAAGAACAGAACTACGGGACACAGAGGAGACATGATGAAGGATCCAGCTATGACAGCAGGGGAGAACCAAATTTACTAAAGGCATCTCAGTTAACTGTAGGAGTTGGTTGATGTCAGTCGATAGTCTGTCCACTGCGATGGAGACAGAGAGATCAAGAAAGAGGAACGAGGTGTCAGAGATAGTGCAGGTGAATTAGAGGGCGGCGTGGAAGTTAGTGGTGAAGGTAATGAAATTATCGAGTTTGTCATTGTAATCGGCGAGAAGGTTATGTCTGTACTGTGAGTTGCGGGCTCTCTTTCAGGAGCAATCCAATTTATCCCCTCTAGTTTAAAGTAAAAGAATTATCCATTCACTTTTATTTCTATGCAAAAACTAAATAACCTCTTTCTTTGTTGTTTTATACGTCCTCGCATGTGCTGATGCATGTGATGATGTTGCCATGTGGCTGGCCCTCGCATGTGCTGATGCATGTGGTGATGTTGCAATGTGGCTGGCCCTCGCATGTGCTGATGCATGTGGTGATGTTGCCATGTGGCTGGCCCTCGCATGTGCTGATGTTGCAATGTGACTTGCCCGATCATGTACTGATGTTGCATTTGTTGGGTGCACACACCCAAAAGTGCTTGCTAATTACATAAGAAATGCTTGACAGAAATTTCTTCCATTATGTAGGAATCTTGGAATAAAAATGTAGCCAGGTTAAGCAAGACAAAAGTTTATTTTAATTAACTGGAATTTGTTAAAGTGAATAACATCAAATTACATTGTAATATTGATTCAGAAATTCAAATATCAGTCCAATTATCTGAAAGTACCAACAAACCGTCTCTTTCCAATTTAAAGTATGTGACAATTATACATTTTGTGTGATTGTCATCTTCTTAAGTAATCTCCTGGGAACAAAGATAATTTGCTTCCTCTTCAGCTCTGAGAAGCAGAAGCAGTCGTGCAAGTGTGGTGGTTGTTGCACACCCTCTGCCACACGACTTGTGAAAGAGCGGTTTTAATGCACTGGCTAGGAGATCCAAAACAACTGGAGATCAGGTTTTGCTCCATAGAATTAGCACACAAATGTATGTGGATGTACTGACCTTACATGCATGGACACATGCAAAGTGAACGTCCTTCAATTCCTTAGCATAATATCTACAATGATATATTTTTTCAGAGAATTATGATGAATTTAGCAAGAAATTATCTCAAAAAAATGCTTCTGTGGTTTGTGTAGCTTTAGCAAAGCCACAAATCCAGAATAATAAAATTCAGTTAAAATGTGCATTAAATGTTCAAAATAATTTGTGTTTTTTCCCATTATTTGATTACCAGAAGTCCATAAATAGCTCAAGCTGAAATGTCAATTTCCAGAAAATACCATTACCTTCTGACTCATACTTCTTTAACATTCTGAGATTTACCAGTCCTGACAATTTTATGCAATAATCCAAAATTAAACTCTCAGAACACACCACTTTATCCCTCAGGATATGTTTTAATTTTCAGTTATGGGGGTAACAAGGAGTTTTTTTAATATATGAAATTTTAATATATTAAACAGCAACCTTAAAGAGCACAAATGACTACATGTAAAGTTAGAACAGTAAGGCTTTGTGCAATAATGTGTCACATTATGATAAGTTATAATTCACTGTGCATGAAGAGTTTTAACACACCCAGGGAAAGTGATGTGTTGCTCCATATGATTTCATAAATCATTTCTGTCATTTTCACTTTTCACTTTCAATTTAGTTTATTGTACCGAGGTACAATGAAAAGCTTTTGTTGCATGCTAACCAGCCAGCGGAAAGACAATACATGATTACAATCAAGCCATTCGCAGTGTATAGATGCATGATAAGGTTTAGTGCAAGGTAAAGCCAGTAAAGTCTGATCAAAGATAGTCTGAGGGTGACCGACGAGGTAGATAGTAGTTCAGGACTCCTCTCTCGTTGGGGTAGGATGGTTAAGTTGCCCGATAATACCTGGGAAGAAACTGTTCCTGAATCTGGAGGTGAGCGTTTTCACATTTCTATACCTTTTGCCCGATGGGAGGGGAGAAGAGGGAGTGGTCAGGGTTCGACTCATCCTTGATTATGCTACTGGCCTTGCCGAGGCAGCGTGATGTATAAATGGAGTCAATGGAAGGAAGGTTGATTTGTGTGATGGTCTGGGCTGCGTCTACAATTCGCTGCAATTTCTCACAGCTTGGTTGGAGCTGTTCCCAAACCAAGCTGTGATACATCTCAATAAAATGCTTTCTACGGCTCATCTGTAGAAATCTCTCCCCGTTTTCCTCAAGTGCCTGATAACTCCATCAAGTTGAGACTAATAGACAATTGCTTTAACTGTGGCGGTTCACATGCTGCTGTTCGTGACTGTTGCCCTGCATATTGAAAATTATGTTGATTTTGCAACAAAATAATAATTTCTTTAAATACTGTCATTCACATAGCAACAGAGTTCAAACAAGACAATCTGTTAATTCGTTTGGCCATAAGAACTTGCTCTCAGAATTCTCTCAACCAGCTCCCACGGATTTGCAGGCTGCTGGCGAAAGTTTTGAAGTCAATGTACATTCCTTGTCTGATTTAATGCATAGACAACTGGATCCCAAGATCGCTTTGCTCGTCAATGGCAAGACTCTTTATCTGAAAGTTGATTCGGGGGGCCAGGTGCAATGTCATCTGCCTAGCTGTGTTTAAAAAGTTACAAAAAACAGAGACTGGTATTCCGACGGCTGCATCCCTTGTCCCATTTGCAGGAGGACCAGTGCACCCTATTGGTCAAGTTGAGCTACGCTGCTGCCTTAACTCACGTGTCCGCAACCTGAGTTTCTAAGTGTTTCATGAAAATGTGCCGTCTCTACTGGGTGTCAACACATGTCAAGACATGGGTCTTATCTCTTTCAGCCCTTCTGTTTGTCATCTGACTACAGCCTGTGACTTTAGACAACAAATCCTGACACAATACAAGATTCTATTTGACGATAAGCTGGGTAGGTTGCCTGTCAGGTACACAATCACCATTGACCCTGAGGCGATTCCAGTTGTTCATCCAACCCATGAGATTCCCCATGCTATGCGGGCTCACGTTCAAAGTGAACTTAACAGAATGGTGTCTCTAGGTGTAATTGCTCCCGTCACTGACCCCTCGGATTGGGTCTCCACCGTGGTCATGGCTACGAAGAAGAATAAAGATGAGATACGGATTTGCATCAACCCCAAGGACTTAAACACAGCAATTAAACAACCTCGCTATCCCATGCGCTGGCAGATTTCGCTGGAACACAACCCCTCCAAGTTAACCACTTTCAGCACTCCGTTCGGACGTTACAGATTTCTTCGCATGACTTTTGGAATAAGCTCTGCTATGAAGTATTTCAACAAGCTATGGAGCAGTTGTTCGCAGGCTACCCATGCTCCATCATAGTGGATGACATCCTCATTGCGGGACGAACTGTTGAAGAACACGATGCTAATCTGACAAAGGTCCTGAATCGCGCCAAGGCCATCAACCTCCAGTCCTCAAAAATGCTAATTCAGGGTAAATGAGGTGAAATACTTAGGCCATGTGTTTACTAATGACGGCCTAAAAACTGATCCGGTGAAAACCAGTGCTATCAACGAGCTCCCAGCGCCCCCAGACGTGCTAAGATTGCAGAGATTCCTTGGCATGGTTAACTATTTGAGTAAATTCATTCTGGGTTTTAGCGAAATATCAGTCCCATTGCACCAGCTAACACACAGAGACACAGCTTGGACCTGGCACGAGCAACAGCAGAGGGCGTTCGACACCCTTAAGCAGCAAATGTCTTGTGCTCCTACTCTCGCTTACTTTGATCCTAAACGACCGGTCACACTGACTTGTGAAGCTTCACAACACGGGCTGGGCGCAGCATGTCTTCAAAATGATGGCAACGGCAATAAGCCTGTTGCCTATGCCTTGCGCACTATGACTGACACAGAACAACGATATGCCCAAATTGAGAAAGAGCTGTTGGCGGTTGTTTTCGCCAGCAAGAAATTTAACGACTAACTTTGGACACACGGTCACGATTGAAACTGACCACCAACATCTGATCAGCATTTTTAACAAACCGATCCACGCCTTTCCAGGGCGCCTAAAGCGGATGCTGCTGCAACTTCAAAAATATGACATTGTTTTCATCCACAAACGTGGTAAGGATATGGACCTGGCTGACACTCTCTCGCGCGCACCCTGGAAGACCTGTGAGGGTCCGCCCTCACAGGATGATGAGTTTATTGTAATGACTGTGTCTTTTGCTCCCTCGTCATGTGCGGAGGACTTGGTTGCCCATCATGCTGCTGACAGTACTTTACGGTCGCTTGCCTCCATCATTAAGCGCAGTTGGCCAGACAAATATTACAATGTTCCGCTGCCAGTTCGGCCTTTCTTTGCCGTCCGTGATGAGCTAGTGCTGTAGGATGGCATAATTATAAAAGGACACAAGGCTGTGGTCCCTGCTTCGCTGAACACAGCAAGTATTTTAACGCTGTCAACGCAGGGCACCCAGGCGCTGAAGCAAGAAACATGTTTTACTGGCCTGGCATGGCCGAATACATCACCGAGAATGTGGTTTCCTGTGCAGTGTGCAACAGCTTGGCACCTCACCAACAAAAGCAACCACTTCTTTCACATCCGGTTCCTGCACTCCCGTGGTCTACAGTGGCAACTGACATATTTGAGTGGCATGGCAAGCAGTACCTGGTATTTGTCAATTCGTACTCAGGATGGTTTGACATTGATTTTCGTAGCAGCCCCACTTCTCGTGGGATGGTTTCGAAGCTATCTCGTCATTTTTCAGTACATGGATCTCTGGGCAAACTGTTATCTGATAACGGCAGTCAATTTACCAGCCAACACTTCAAGGAATCCTGGGTCTCCTCCATTGCCAGAGTGAGCAACAGCGGAAATTGGAGGAACAGCACCTCATATTCCGTCTGGGGTCCTTGCGTCCTTATGGCATTAACATTGAATTCTCCCAATTTGGCTAGCCCGTGCTGTCTCCTCCCCTTCCTTAACCCTCTAGCTGTCTCCTCCCACCCTCCCATCCGCCCGCCCTCGGGCTCCTCCTCCTCCTCCCCTTTTCCTTCTTTCTTTCCCCACCCCCCATCAGTCTGAAGAAGGGTTTCGGCCCGAAACGTCGCCTATTTCCTTCGCTCCATAGATGCTGCTGCACCCGCTGAGTTTCCCCAGCAATTGTGTGTACCTTCGATATTCCAGCATCTGCAGTTCCCTTTTGAACACTTCAAGGAATTTGCTGCACGCTGGAATTTTCGCCACATTACCAGCAGCCCTGAATATCCACAGTCGAATGGACTAGCTGAGCGGGCTGTCAAGAATGCCAAACAGCTCATGGACGTTCACACAGAGCTAATTCCGACGTGTTTCTGGATCTACTCAACTTACGCAATGTCTCTCGTGACCCCATTTTGGATTCACCTGCTCAACGTTTATTGTCAATACAAACCAGAGCCACGGTGCCTGTGGCAGATCAGGCATTGATCCCACAGGTGATTCTACCATCGGAAGTCCAGTCCAGGTTACAGCAAAAGCATGACATTCAAAAACAATGGTATGACAAAACAAGTAGGCCACTGCCACAGTTAACCAAGGGGCAAGTGGTTCGTTTGCAGACTGACAAAGGCCATGACCGTATCGGTGTAAATTTCTGGAACTGCTTCTGAGCCACGATCATATCTGGTCAGTGCCGATGGCAGCACCTACAGGCGTAACAGACAACATATCCTGCCTGTGAATGAGCCAGTTCCACCTCCGTATTATCCAGACCGTACAAGTGTACTTCCGTCCGTGTCCAGCGGCATTAATCCGCCTATACCAGCACAACAACCCACTTCTGCAGTGGCTGCAGTGGCAACTTTGCCAGTGCCACCGTCTCCATTTCATCACCGGGAATGCCGGTTCAGTCTCCCTCACCTGTGAGGCCTCCCGCTCTGTCCCCGGTGGGAAAAAACGGAGATGGTCGTGTTTGCAAGCCGGTCGTGAAGTACCCGGGCTATGTTTGACTTTCCTCCAGTTTACTATTAGTTACTATGTATGCTTTACTTAGTTAATGGTTTTGTATTGATGTTTAATTCTTTCAGAGGAACGATGTAGATCAGTGTAACTCATGTTATGAGTCGTACTTTGTAGCTACGCCCACAGGTTTAACAGAAAGCCTCCCTGCCTTGTTCTCTCACTTATAGAGTAACGTGCTAGTATGAAGTCACCTATGCTGTAACATTAATAATGTCTTTGGACCTTAAACACGGTGTGAGACTTTAGTTATTCCAACAGCAGAATCGCAACAGTCAGTGATGGTTGTTGTGGACATGCTGAACTTCCTAATCTGACTTGATGTGCTTTCTTGGTCGTTGCTTCAATATGGGTGGTCCAGGAGAAGTTGTTGTTGATATTTGCTCCTAGGAATTTGAAGTTTTAAACCATCTCTACTTTTGAATGCTACCTTGCTAAAAATGTGAGGGTATCCAGCTCCCATAAATGTGCTCTTACCAGTGTTATCTTTTCCACCATGGGATATGACCGGGGTATGAATATGTACATCACAAGCAGGATTGATTTGTGTGCTGTATGAAATCTCTGACTTAGCAGCACTGCGAGAGTAAAGGGCCTGTCCCACTTGTGCGTCATTTGCGCATTATTTACACGACATCATTTACGCGTGCATGGTGCGTGGTGACATAGGCAGTGACGCGCGGTCGCACGTGGCGCCCCAGGATTTTGGGATGTATAAAATCTTTGCATATCATCTGCATGACGCACAAATGACGCCCAAGTGAGACAGGCCCTTAACTTTGTTGCACGGGCTTCAGCAGTTCAAGAAGGATGGACAGTGCCAACAATAACAATAATAAAAAACCCCAATAATGTAACACAAAATGACCATCATTCTGGAAGGAAATCAATAATTAGTGTCATCATTACATTCTGATCTCTTTTTATATCTACTATTTCTTACATGAAAGCTTTCATAACACTGGTGCATTTTGTGCCCTTTTCTATTTGGAACACAAATGAATTGGGTAGCATTGAAATTGGATTGTTGTTGCTCTGGAAATGCTGAAGTATATCTTAAGGAGTAGTGGTTGAGATTCCCTACTTAATCTCATCCTCACCAACTGCTACTCTTTGAGAAAATTGTTCATCCGCCTCCATCGTGGCACCTAACTCTGCCCCTCCAGCATCCCAGGTGGCAGATCTATCTTTCCCTCTCAACCCCATTCTCCTGCCTTTGCCCATTCAAGGTCCTTTAATTTCTCTCAAAGGATGGAAGAGAGAAAAGGGAATGCCTGGGGTGCTAGGCATTCTTGACGATGCTACCAGCCTTTCTGATGCGATGCACCATGAAGATGGAGTGGATGGAAAGATGTGATGAGCCTGTGATAGACTGGGCTACTCTGCAGATTTAGATGGCCATGAACAGAGCAATTGCCTGTACAGGCTGAGATGTATCCCATCAGAATATTTTTGATAGTGCATCTATAAAGTTCAAGATATTGATTGTGAATGTGCTGAATATTCTCAAATCCCGAAAAAAGAAAGTGCACTGTGATTCCTTGATCATGCATAAGTATATTGAGACCAGCTTAGGGTGCTATCGGTAGATATTGCTGATTTAAAGCAGCTCTTTTACATCCATCGCAATTTTGTAGCTAAGTAACTGGATTCTGACGTTACAGTTAAGGTCCCACTATGGCGACCTTATTTGCGAGTTTAGGAGAGTTTGCGCTCGCCACAAGCTCACAGCATGGTCGACAGGTGGTCGTAGGTGGTCACTGGTAAGTCTCCTTCATGGTCGAGAGGAGTTCCCGCATAGTGGTTACTACTTGCGGCCTCAGTTTGGTCGCGGAAATTTTTCAACAGCTGAAAAATGTTCTGCGAGTAAAAATTGGTCGGCATGGAGAAAATCAATACTTTAGAACTTGTAGTGCAGTGGTAGTGAGGTTGCCATGCCGTTGTAGGTAGTTGCGGTAGCAGTAGGTAATCTCCTTTGCTGACTGGGCATTTTAATTGGCTCATTGGGGGAATAAAACGTAAGCACGAGTTTTCAGAACCAAGGAAAACCGACCGGTAATGTTAAATGCCCTCTAAACTTCACAGCTCTCTGGCTTATTAAAAGTTGGCTGACTTCTTAAAAGTGTCTCCACTCATTCTTCGCCCCACCCCCCCCTCCCCTTTCTCACCTCTTCACCCACCTTCTCCCCCCTTCTCCCCCCTTCTCCCCCCTTCTCTCCCCTTCAACCCCTTCTCTCCCCTTCTCCCCTCCCTGCTCTTTTAAAGGACTTACCGTACACTGTGTACCTTCCTGTTCATCGTGGGTATCATCTTGGCTTTGCACCATGCGAATTTCAGACAGTGTTCTCCCGCTTTCCCTGGCCCCCACCTTTGCTGTGTGTGTGTGTGTGTGTGTGTGTGTGTGTGTGTGTGTGTGTGTGTGTGTGTGTGTGTGTGTGTGTGTGTGTGTGTGTGTGTGTGTGTGTGTGTGTGTGTGTGTGTGTGTGTGTGTGTGTGTGTGTTTCTGGGTTGTGTGTGTGTGTGTTTCTGGGTTTTGTGTGTGTTCGTGTTCATTCTCTCGTTCAGCGCTGCCGGTCGATCCAGCTCACAGTTTTTCAGGCGAGTGCCCCCGAGCTTGAAGGTCGTAGACAGTCCGCTGAAAATTTGCGTTAGTGGGACAGGCCCTTAACTTCTGTACAACCTCCACCCTCTTCATACCACTCCCCCCAGTCAATGTCAGGGGTCGATTCTCTTCTGAGGGTCAAGTTTATACCTCACAGTATAAACATTGGATTCTATAATTTTAGTTAACGCCCTGACCCATACTTTATATTCTTCTCCTTCCCCTCTCCATTCTTTCCTGACCCATTCTCCCACTTTCCCTAACCCACTCACCACCTCATTTCCCCCCCAACCTCAATCCCCTTCCTTGTATCTCCCTCCCTCTGGCTTTACATATCACTCATCTTTCAAACATCTTCACTCCTTATTATCACCCTTTTATCTCCTTTTTGTCTCCTTTAGTCAGCTTTTGCCATCCTCTACTTATCATCTCTAGCCTCTGTCCACCCCTCTGCCAATCAAAAACCATCCCACTTGTATCCATCTATTACTTGCCAGTCTTTGCCCCGCTCCACCGCTTTTCCATATTTCTCTCCCCATCTACAATCAATCTGAAGAAAGGCCTGACCAATAACGTTGCCTATCCATGTCTTCCAGAGGCTGCATGACCCATTGATTTATTCCAGCACTTTGTGTTCCTTGTGTCAGACGGCAGAGTCCTCTCAATTCTGTCGCTCCATCACCTGCCCAGATCTTGACCTCAACTATCTTGTTGATCTCTTCCACATTTCCTGATTACCTGCCCCCTCGACTAGTGTTGACAACTGTCCCGTATTAGCCAGGACATTCCGTATATTGGGCTAAATTGGTTTGTCCCATACGGGACTGCCCTTGTATTTGACTGCAACAACTCGGGTCGAGGGGACTGTCGGGTCGGAGCGCCGCGTCCGGCCCCGCCTCACCCATCCCGACTTAGTGCAGCAGCAGCGCCTCGCCCGTGTCCCCGTTGGTAGGCAGCCCTGCCAGCTGTCCGACCTTCGGACCTTCGCTTACAGCCGACACCATCACCCCTCCTTCTCATGGCTGATTATCGGTTCATGAGTTGGATGGGGTGCTGGACTTTGCGCGCAACGCCGGCTGTGCTTTGTGTGCAGTCCAGCACCCGGGCCAACTCATCATTCACCCAGCCACGGCCGAGTCGGTCAACAAATTGCTGTGGGGAAATTGTCCCTTATTTTGACCTTTTGTCCCTTATTTGGGAGTGAGAAAGTTGGCAACCCTACCCTCGACATTCATAGCCCCCTTTCTGACCCCACCCCCTTCCTATCTTCTCCATCCACCCTGTCTGCCAATGACACTGCAAGTAAAACATTTCTCCCCTTGTATTCACTATTCATTATTCCTGGGCATGTCATATTCTGTAGCAATAAATCATCCTATCTCTATTTCTTATTAAACAGATTTATGTAGGCTAACAGTGGGAAATAGGATCCTCTTTGTTTGATTTTCATTAATTTGCTGCCTCTGGTAAAATGGCAAAATGGTTTGTTACCAAAACAAAGTTTTGTTTCAAGTGGACAGTCAGTTAAGTGCAACAGAGCGAGGTTCTGATTTTTCTGCCTGCTTATCCTCTCCCTTTGGGGAAATACTGTAATTAGATACATTTGAGGCCTTTTACAGGCTAATTATGTTTGTTTCAAGAAATGTATTTTCCTGTTTCGAGCCAGCATAAAAGTATTCCTCTTTGCCTTGGGAAATGATTGGATTCTGAATGCCAGAATAAAGCATTAAGAAACACCTGATTTCATGTTATTAACATTTGTTTTTCAAGATGACATTTCATTATTAGGTTTGAGTCATGGAATTTAATGTACCAACTCTTGTACTACATTCCATTCTCTCACAACTTTCCCCCACCCCCAGACCCCCAATTCCTCTCTCAATGGAGTAGCCAGTTTGACTCGCCTCAGCTCCTCCAGTCAGATCAGGAAAAAACAGTACAGGTACTTGAGTTGTAACTGCTGGTGATGGACTGGAGAGAGAGTTAGATTTAGGTCTTAGGGCGAAAGGAATCAAGGGATATGGGGGAAAAAGCAGGAATGGGGTACTGATTTTAGATGATCAGCCATGATCATATTGAATAGCGGTGCTGGCTCGGTGGGCCGAATGGCCTACTCCTGCACCTATTTTTCTATGTTTCTATGGACCTCCTTATCTCAGATTCTGATGCATTATTTCACCTATAGCTTCATGTCTGTATTTTAATGCCCATAATTCTGGACTATCTTGAGAGTCATATTTCTATTTGCTTCATTTATTGACTATAGCTTCAGGTGCTAAGACATCGATCTCTATCATTCCTTTCCTAAATCTTGATAGCACTCTTTCCTCTTTTTGAAAAAGCTCCTTAAAACTTATCTTTATCAAACTAGTCATCTAATATAGACACAAAAATCCTGGAGCAACTCAGTGTGTCAGGCAGCATCTCTCGAGAAAAGGAATAGGTGACGGTTTGGGTTGAAACCCTTCTTCAGGCAGGGGAGAGGGAAACTAGAGGTATGAAAGGTTCAGAACAAAGCAGAGCCGGCACCGATTACCAAGGAAAAGTGGAACCCACGATGGTCCATTGTTGGCTGTGGAAGAGGTGATAATGAAGGTATATATGGATGCAAATAGGCAGGATGACGAGGGTGGGGCTGAGGCGAGAGAGAGGGAATGTAGGGGTTACTTGAAATTAGAGAAATCAATATTCATACCGCTGGGTTGTAAGCTGCACAAACAAAATATGAGGTGCGGAGCACGACCTGCACCTCCGCCAAGTCCTGGACAGGGCTCGTGAGATCAATCTCAAACTCAACCCGAAGAAGTGCCGGTTCCGCGTTCCGGAAGTCACTTACGTAGGCCACGTTTTCACGGCCGGGGGGTCTAAAGCCAGACCCCCAGAAGACGGCAGCGGTCACCGAAATGCCCGCTCCCACCGACGTGCCCGGCCTGCAGCGCTTTCTGGGCATGGTCAACTACCTGGGGAAGTTCATACCTGACCTCAGCGAACTGAGTGCTCCCCTGAGGGAGCTGGTCAAGAAGGACAATGCCTGGATCTGGCTCCCGCACCACCAGTCGGCATTCGTGGCCCTGAAGTCCAAGCTCGCACGCACCCCGACTCTCAAGTTCTTCGATCTGAACAGGCCAATTGTCCTCATTTGCGATGCATCTCAGTTCGGCCTCGGTGCCGCCTGCCTGCAGCTCCATGACGACCAGCAGCTGCCTGTTTCCTATGCTTCTCGCACCATGACCCCTGCTGAGCAGCGCTACGCTCAGATCGAGAAGGAGCTCCTTGCCGTGGTGTTCGCCTGCTCCAAATGGAGGCGTGGGTTGGAATCCCACTTCTGACACCATGTAAAATATCTTGCTTGTCACACAAAGTCTTTTACTAGATAACTTTATTATAAGCATGCACAGGAGCTAGAGAGAGAGCTGGAGGTGGGGAAGCTACAATTATACAAGAGACAATGGGGAGTGGTTAGTAGTGGTGAGGTCACTATGTTAAAGGAGCATGCACTGATCTACACTGTTTCCCCAATTTGCATGTGGCCTCACTCTGACAGAGGAGGAGGCCCAGGACAGAAAGGTCAGCGTGGGAAGGAGAGTTCAAATGTTTGACACCCGGAGATAGCGTAGGCCTCCTGTAATGTCTCTACATGTTCAATTTCAAGTTCAAGTGAGTTTATTGTGATGGCTCCTCCTCACCTCGTGAGGAGGAGCCATCTTGGTGAACGGCTGCTAGCAGCAGCCGTCCGTCTTAAATTCGTTTTTTTTCTAGTTTTTAGTGAGTCCTGTTTTTTTGTTTGTAGGGGATATGGTCTTTTAATGTGGGGGGGTAGGTGTTACTTTATTTATAGGTCCCTACCTGGTCGGTGTGGCAGCCTTTTTTCCGGGCTGCCCGTCGACCCGTCGTCGTGGCCTACCAGCGGGCTTGGAGCGCCGTTTCTTGGCGGGAACCACCCAGCACCTCGGCCTGCGTGGCGGCACTGCATTGGAGCGCTGGAGCGGAGCGGGCGATGCCTTGCCTGGGTCGCCGCGCTGGAGCTCTGGCGAGCTGGACCGCCGTGAGCAACATCTCCGGGCTGCGGGTTTGCGGAGCGGAGAGGCGGCGTGCGTAGAGGCGGCGTGCGGAGTGCGGAGAGCGGTCGCCGACTTTTTCATCTGGAGCCTAGGAGCGCCAAACCGGCGCGGCCTTGTCGGCTTCGGCAGCCGCGGGCTCCAACCAAGAAGCGGCCGTTCCAAGTGGCCCAGCCGCCGAAAGGACTCTCCCGACGCCGGGGCAAGACCACCCGGTGAGAACGGCCAGGGACATCGGGCCTCCGTAGAGGCAATTGCGGTGGCCCCAATAGGCCTGACTTTGGGGTGAACATGGGGTGGGGACTGGACATTGTGCCTTCCTCCACAGTGCTATCCACTGTGGGGGGATGATTTTTTTTGTCTAACTGTAGTCTTGTAGGTCTGTGTCCAAGATGGCTGCCGTGAAGGGAGAGTGGACGCTGGCACGAATTGGTTGCCGCTGCTCTCTCTTCACACTGTGTTTTTGATTTTCTGTTTTTGGATTGAATTCTGTTTTTAATTTGTGTCATTGTGATGTCTTTAATTACTTGTTTTACTCCGATTATATGTTTTTATTCCGATTACTATGTAAGGTGTCCTTGAGATTTTGTATGAAAGGCGCCCATTAAATATAAAATTTATTATTATTATTATTGTCATGTTGTTACATGTTGCCTCAAGTGAAATTTTATTTGATGACATTTATGAAGTGCCTTAGGTTGTTCTACAAGATTAAAGGTGGTGCAGTATTATCAACATTGTTACATCTCAAATGTCTTTCCAAATATCTGTTTTTTGTTAAGATTTACTGGTAAATATATAAATTGTTGTTACTAACCGTATTCTAAAAGTATTCTAAAATTATAAATAAAAACAACATTTACCAATTAGTCTAATTTGCAATATAATTTAAATGTAGGTTATTGGGTTTGATTTTACATTGTTTAGATTATCTTTCCTTTAAGGCTGGTTTGAGTTGCTGGCTGAATTATTCATTAAGTAAGAAAATGTAATCCTTGAGCAGAATAGAAGAACAGTACTGTGAATTACAACCATATATTCAGTTTATCAGCTTCATTACAGGTCTTATATTTTGGAAAATCATCAAATGATGTGTATTGTTCTGCCATCTGTGCAAGTGAAATTTCAGCAGTGCATTTCAATAGTGAGTTGTCACCTTGAATAATTTCATGGTGTGTGTTTACTAACACACTGCGAAAAATGTTATGCCCCTTTATTTTGATTAGAGAATCTTCAGCATTCATGAGTAACAGGAGTTAGCATATTAAAGCAAAGTGAGATTTTCTGTTGTGTCTTGTAAATTGTTCAACACGAGATCAATCTGCGCAACAGATAGAATAAAGCTGTTGTTGATAGCAGGGCAGTAATTGAAAAAAAAAAATAGATTGCCATACCTCGAGCAACAGATTTAAGTAAGAAGTAATTATTATGAAATCTTCATCAACACGTGAGACTATGTGTCCAAAGGTAGCAAACTGTAATTGATGACTTGTAAAAATATGATTGCCATTTTAATATGACGCAGCTTTGAACATGTTTTTTATCGTAATGCATGAATCACGCAGTATGGAGGTTACACTGTGGTGTTTCATTGTTTATAAAAATACTAATTTGTGATTATATTCAACGGAGAGCAATGTTGAAACTCATGGTTCACGTTGAAAGGTTAATTAATAAGGCCACTGATTTTACTGAGTGACTCATAGTTAACAAGTCAATGAAACTCATTTTAGAATGGTTTCACCATAATTATCTGAATTTTATTCAGCATGTAACGTAGGCTCTTTTCACAACAGAATCTTTCAATGTCTTGTCTGCAATTTCAGATGCTATTAGTGGAAAGCATTTATCAACTGCATTTATTTCCAAATCAGTGCTCTTTCACCTTACTTGTATCAGAACATCTGTGATACTGATTTGCTTGGAATTTCTCAACTTGATTGCAGTGAATGGAAGTATTGTCCATTGTTGCATCTGTAATGCTGTGATTTCAGGTACCACTGATTTGGAATCTAAATATTACAACTAATGGCATATGATGTTCCAGGGGTAAAAATATCTGCGTAAAACCCAATGAAATCTCTTGGTATTAAATACTTTGCAGGAACTTCTATGTTCATTTATGCAGAATTGTGCTTGCTCCTCAGTGAGTACCTTTAATCCTGTTAATTCTGCATACAATTTATACAAAATAGAATGTGGATATTGTCTACCATTTGTGACTTGATTTCATGTGACTTTCACAGCTGCCCTTCTTTGTGGAAAAGTTATTTCCGACCAACACCTTTAACCACAAGTCCATGCATGGCACTGCAGGACAAGGACTCGATGGATCCTATAAGATGGTTCCCTATAAGATTGGCCAGATTGTCTGCTGGGTTACATCAGCACCAGAACTCACCAACAAGCACTAGGTTTGCCGGCAGTGAGGGGGGCGCTCCCAGTCGGATTCTTCCTGTATCAAAGGAGTCTTACTTGCTGCTATGGAGAGGAGACAGTTGCTCACCTTTTCGCAGTATTGATTTGCTCAGAGGGTCTGGAGAAGGATGCACGGGTCCTTGTCATGTTTCATTCCAGGCAGCTGTGTAACAGAGGACTTCCTAATTTACAGGCTGTCCCCAGGGAGTTGGAAATGAGGTGCTGCTGGAAGAACATCAATTCAGTGGAGGCACTCGTTGGTCTCCTGAAACCTGTTGGTTGTCAAACATAGTGAGTTGTCCATAAGGGAATGCTGCCAACTGGCCCATTGCAGATTGCAGGAGAACCTGCTGTGGGACACACTGAAACTTGGTGCAACCAAAGTGAGGGTTCTGTGGCGAAGGACCACAGTTTAGGGTCCTTCCGCTGCTGGACAGTGAGGAGCTGAACCCAGTGGACTAGGGATAATACATTACCCCAGTGGGACATGAGTGGCAATGGTGTTATGCGTAAAGAAAAAGGGAGTTGCTAACACTATTGGCTATAACACCAGTAATATTGAATGTATCAACACACTAAGAATATATTAAGAATTTTGCAACCTTTTTTGTTTTGTGTAGATTTATTTATTACGCGTGAAGTTTATTTTTGAAATAAACAGAAGACCTGTCTTCAAAATATGCAGAATGATCAATGGTTGTTCATTGTATTTCACTTTAGCTTGCACAAACGTAATTCCCTTTATCCTTGTATCTGTTCACTGTGGACAGCTTGATTGTAATCATGTATAATCTTTCTGCTGACTGGATAGCACGCAACCAAAAAGTTTTTCACTGTACCTCGGTACACGTGACAGTAAACTAAACTAAACTAGGTTGTTCCTCATGTCCATACAATCTCAACAGAGTAGGTTTTCAGTTCAGTCATATTTTGGTTAAATTGTAAGAGTAAATATTGTGACTTGTTATCGAACGGTCTATTGCAGTATCAGTTTGTGAGTCCATGCACTGGTTGTTAATCAAACATCTGTACTCAAAGGTAAGTTTGTTGTTACTGCTTGTGGCATTGATAAATTGTAACTGCCCTGATTAATCGTCAAACTACAAAGTCCTGCAATGTTATTTTGTAACCATGGACTTTGTTACAACTGTGGACTGCAGCTATACCAGTAGACTGTGGAGTCAAAATTATCTTTCATTCTTTCCATTAATATAACAATGTCGTGTGCAAATTCAAAGTTCAGGTGTTGCGTGTTCATAAGCTTACAGGTAGATGCAACAAATAGTTTGGAAGGCATATTTGTTTTTATTGCAAGAGGGTTAGAGTTTAGAAATTAAAAAAATTGGAAATAAGAAAATGTTGTTACAGTTATGCCATTTGATGACGAGGCTGCACTAGAGGATTGTGTATAGCTCTGGTCCCCTGTAACAAAGAATACACTAGCACAGGACATGGTCCATCGCAGATTCACTTGGCTAATTTCCTGGAACGAGAGGATTGTCCTGCATTGAGCAGCTAAAGAAATTAGTGCAATATTCTTTGGGACCTAGAAGAATGAGGGGTGATCTTGTTGAAAAGTGCAATCCTAGCAAGGCAGGCTACAAGATTATGATGTGTAGGAAGGAACTGCAGATGGTGGTTTAAACCGAACATAGACACAAAATGCTGGAGTAACTCAGCAGTACAGGCAGTATCTCTGGAGAGAAGGAATGGGTGACGTTTCGGGTCAAGACCCTCTTCAGCCTGAAACAACACCCATTTCTTCTCTCCAGAGATGCTGCCTGTCGTGCTGAGTTACTTCACCATTTTATTTTTATCTACAAGATTATGGAGTAGCCATTTAATACCGAGGTGCATAAGATCTTCTCACAGAGGTTGGTGAAATCTCAATGTTCTTGTTACAAAATGTTACAAAATTTTGAGATTATAAAAATCAAGCCTGTAATTTATTCCATCAGATAAAGCATAAAAAGAACTTTAATTTGATACCTAATTCACTTTCATATCTTCACTATTAAAAAAATTATGGTCATTTTCATACTCGGAAATTAGCATCTTGTTCCCTATTGCTTATCCATTATCTTAAAACAAAAGCTGTGATCGAGGACAGTCAATTAACATAAAAGCCTATAACTTTCTTAAAGAAATAAGAGAACTGAATGAAATTTTCAGTTATTATAGATTGAAGCATTCTGAAACAAATATGATACATCTTACTTGGATAACCTGAAATTAAAGCATTTAATTAGTTAACCTAATTGTAGATATTTACAAAATTGACCGTTGTGACAGAAATAGTAATACACACCGAGACTGCCTTGAAAATTCAAAAATGTGGTATTCTCAAGATACCACCACAGTCTCCGGAATCGCGCGCACAGGCAGAGGCAGATCTAGAGCACCGCTGATGGTAGGTTTTGTAACAACGCTACTTTATCCCACAGAATTGCGGAAACAAGGTCACTTGGGACATTTAAAGGGGAAGTAGATTAACTCTTTAAAGTTGGAAATTGAGGGTGGTGGGGAACCAGTGCAGAAAAGATGCTCTACTCCTTGGCCTATTTTCTGATGTTCTTGACAGATTTGCTTGTGGATTGCTAAATAAATAAATATAATCTCACAGGGCAATGTAAAAAAGCACCATAAACAATGCAAGAATAAGTTCTTAATTGAAACAATTTTTTTCACTTTATATCATGCTCTGCTTCTGCAACCTTGTTCCTCATGCCATTTAACTATTTCTATAGGCATTAGATCCAAACATTTTGCTTGTTTCTGCCCATCTTTTACCTTGCAGGCATGATGTAAATTGATTTGGCATTCTGCCTAATGCTCCTGGCAATTGTAATGTTTGTCTGGAGTAATGTATTTTTTTATGTACACATGTTGTGAAATTTTGGCCTTTGTCAGTGCCGCCTTCTCCATGAACTTCCAGAATATTTTTTTGTGATAAGGGATATGATCGTTCCTACGACATGCAAGTTTTGTGATTCTCATGCTTGGTTCGACAAGCTTACAATCCTTATTCAGCCACTTGTCGCTCCACTCCTGTTCACAGCCAACTTGGATAGTTCAATGCCTCTCTCTGTTGTCACTATATGCACACCTTTTGCTCCCTGTGACTGTATACAAATTTGATTTCACCAGCTGGTCATAAGGAAACTGCTTAAAAATCAATTTTGACTATATGAGCTCACTACATGATTACCATGCAAGGTTTAATAATGTTCAAACAAATCATCCAAGATCTTTAGCAGCAGCTTGTGTTGTGCTCTGCATTCTACATGCATTGGCAGGTACAGAAGATATAGATCCAAAAATAATTTACGAGACAGCACAATATTTACATGTTGAATCTCCCCAAGTTCTTGATAAACTCCGTGAAAGTGTTTAAGAAGGAACTGCAGATGCTGGAAAATCGAAGGTACACAAAAATGCTGGAGAAACTCAGCGGGTGCAGCAGCATCTATGGAGCGAAGGAAATAGGCAAAGTTTTGGGCCGAAACCCTTCTTCTTAGAACCAATGCAGGTCACAGGGAAAATGTACAAACTCCGTACAGACAAGCACCCATTGTCAGGATCGAACCGTGTCTTTGGCGCTGTAAGGCAACTCTACTGCTGCGCCACCATTCAGCACAGTTCCTTGCGTGATCTTTTTAGTGTACCACTGGAAAATCTCCTCATTCCGTGAAAGTGTTACTTTGTTTATGATGCCTACATATCAATGACATTGGAGACACAAGGAATGGGAGATTTTGGAATCTTGAATAAAACACAAAATGCTGGGGTAACTTAATGGGTCAAACAGCATTTGGAAGGAACTAGTTAAGTGACATTTAGGATTGGGACCCATCTTCCATTCCCTCTACAGATGCTGCCTGATCAGTTGAGTTAATCCAGCCATTTGTGTTTTACTCAAGATTGTAGCAACTGCAGTTTAGTTTTGTGTAGAGATACAGTGTGGAAACGCGATCCCCGTACACTAACACTGTCCTACACACACTAGGGCAGTTTATAATTTTACCAAGCCAATTACCCTACAAACCTGTACGTCTTAAATGTGTGGGAGGAAACCAATGCAGGTCACAGGGAGAATGTACAAACTCCGTACGGCCAAGCACCCATTGTCATGATCGATCTGTGTCTTTGGCGCTGTAAGGCAGCAACTCTACTGCTGCGCCACCATTCCGCCCAGTTCCTTGCGTGACCTTTTTAGTGCACCACTGGAAAATCTCCTCTTTCAGTTAAAGTTGATTCATGGGGGCCTTCTTTGTGTTCCAGCACATCAGCAGGGACTTTGAAGGCTTTCTTGCACATTAATCCACTTCGCAGCACTTTCTTCAGCCTTTTTAATGCTTTTTCCACTAAATACAATTAACCTGCTGCAAGTTTCCACGACATTTATTCCACAGAACAACAAATCGGAATCTCCAGTAAAACAGGCATCTGTGAAGCCCCCTCAGCCATTTTGTGTGCTAGCCTGAAACAAAGCGCGTGATTGGCCAACTGGCAGACAACTCAATGTTAAACGTGCTTTGATTGGATTGAAAATTCCCGAAATATTTTATGGTTTTTCTCTAATTTAATAAAAATGTGCAAGTCTTCTTCATATCGAGTTTCAGGGGTGATTTATATAAATATTGTTATACAATATGTGAAAATTTCACGTAGTTTGGTGACTTGGGTCACAAATTCCTATTTCTAGACACATTTTTGATGCTCGGCCCACAGCCTAATTAAAAGTAACATTAGCAAATTTGCAGATGACACAAAGCTGGGGGGGCAGCGTGAACTGTAAGGAGGATGCTATGAGGATGCAGGTGACTTGGACAGGTTGGGTGAGTGGGCAGATGAATGGCAGATGCAGTTTAATGTGGATAAATGTGAGGTTATCCACTTTGGTGCCAAAAACAGGAAGGCAGATTATTATCTAAATGGTGTCAAATTGGGAAAAGAGGAAGTACAACGGGATCTGGGGTCCTTGTTCATCAGTCCCTGAAAGTAAGCATGCAGGTACATCAGGCAGTGAAGAAAGCGAATTACATGTTGGCTTTTATAACAAGAGCAGTTGAGTATAGGAGCAAAGAGTTCCTCCTGCAGTTGTACAAGGCCCTAGTGAGACCACACCTGGTGTATTGTGTGCAATTTTGGTCTCCAAACTTGAGGAAGGACATTCTTGCTATTGAGGGAGTGCAGCGTAGGTTCACGAGGTTAATTTCCGGGTTGGCGGGACTGTAATATGTTGGTAGATTGGAGCAGCTGGGCTTGTATACTCTGGAATTTAGAAGGATGAAAGGATATCATTGAAACATATAAGATTATTAAGGGTTTGAACACGCTAGAGGCAGGAAACATGTTCCCAATGTTGGGGGAGTCCAGAACCAGGGGCCATAGTTTAAGAATAAGTGGTAAGCCATTTAAAACGGAGATGAGGAAAAACTTTTTCACACAAAGTGTTGTGAATCTGTAGAATTCTTTGCCTCAGAAGGCTGTGGAGGCTGGTTCTTTGGATGCTTTCAAGAGAGAGTTAGATAGCAGAGTTAAGGGATATGGAGAGAAGGCAGGAACGGGGTACTGATTGTGGATGATCAGCCATGATCACATTGAATGACGGTGCTTGCTCGAAGGGCCGAATGGCCTACTCATGAACCTATTGTCTATTGTCCAAACGTTGCCTATCCATCCCCTCCACAGGTGCTGCCTGCTGAGTTATTCCAGCACTTTGTGTTCACCACATGAATTTGTATTCCAGAAGCTCAGTACGTACACACACACACATGCACACAAATACACATACACACACAGACACGCACACGCATGCACACACAAATACACATACAAAAACACACACACACACACACACACACACACACACACACACACACACACACACACAAACACACACAGCCACACAGCCACACAGCCCCACACACACACACAGCCACACACACACACACACACACACACACACGCACACGCACACGCACACGCACACACGCACACACAGAGAAAGTGGGGGGAAGGGGAAATATTGCATGCATCTGAGCTAGAATTTTTTTTCATTTGCAGAAATCAAATTAATCAATTTTGTGGTCCTTACATATCAACCTAGATTGTTTAGCAGTGAGTTATAATTAATTTGCGTGGTACATATTCAACTATTTCTTAAATCTTGTGTTGACGTCATGAGGACAACGCTGATAATCAAAAATAATTAGCAATTAAAGCCAATTTGCAACTATTGGTGTATCCCTTGGATTTGCAGCAAATATCTGAAGCTATTCTTTACATATTCATAGCAATTAATGCATTAGCTCACAGCCCATACCCTAGCAAATACAGAACAACTGGGCAAAAGATAATTCCCTGGGGATGCCAGATGTGGGTGCTAGAAGAAAAGTAGTGATTTGTGATTCTCTGGTTGTAACTGCATTCGGCAGGAATGGAGCCAAGTGAATATGATCCATCAACTGAATGATGATGGAGATTGGTTGGAGAAGGATAGCACATTCATTACTGTCAAACTGATGGTATTTAATTAGTGACTTTGTTCAAAACAGTTTGTTACTGTGGCATGGTTAGAAAGGAATTCAAACAAAAAGTTTTAGTTGTGATGGGTATGAATTAATTCCAATACCATGGTAAGGGGGAATTCCAATGCCATGTAAGGGGGAAACCGCTTCGGTCGCCTCCTGTTATGAGATAAATGAAACTTTCACTACTCGTAATTAACTTAACTTTATTTAAGCTTTAAGCAACTTATTTCTGCAATACACAAACTCAGAAACGTCTGGCAAACATGGCTGATTCCGCAGGCTATTCCCGCCCGAAATACTTCGCACATGCGCACACTCCGGAAATGTCCTGCGCATGCGCACACTCTAGAAGAGCTCTGCACATGCGCACATGCGCCCACTTCATTCTCCCCTCCTATTTATAAGTTGAGACGGTCAGGAGGTTTAATACGTCTTGATGACCGTCGCAGCACTGGAGCCTCAGGAGATACCGGTGTTTCAATAGCTGGGGGTAGATATATTGCTTGGTCATCAACTTCACTCATATTGTTATTTAGATTTTCAGTTTTAGAATTTCTTGTAGAAGTTTCCATAGAGGATGCTGGAAGTGTTGGAGGAAGTTCCCGATTAGTGTTATCAAGAAGTGACGGAGCTGACGTAGGAAGTTCTCGATTAGTGTTATCAGGAAGTGACGGAGCTCATGAAGAAGATGGACATGGTGCAAGGTCACGAAGTGAGACAGTTGACTGACGTCCATCCCGATACTTGATAGTTGAATAAGAAGGGTTGACATCAGTCAGTTCAACTTCATCAACAAAAGGTTCATTCTTATTTAATCGGACATAACGACGAAGCAACACAGGCCCAGGGCTCGTCAACCATGATGGCAGAGAAGTACCACTAGAAGAACGCCGTTTGAAGTTAAAAAACCGCTCATGTGGAGTAGTATTGGTAGCAGTTGACAGTAGAGATCTGATGGAGTGTAATGCATCTGGTAGAACACATTCCCACTGCTGATCTGGTATATCATTTGACTTTAAAGCCAGTTTCACTGCTTTCCAAATGATCCCGTTATACCTCTCAACCTGACCATTTCCAATAGGATGATATGGTGTTGTTTTACTTGTTGCAATTCCTCTCTTAGAAAGGTAGTCCTTTAAATCTTTTGATATGAATGAGGTGCCCCTATCAGAATGTATGTAATTTGGAAATCCACAGAATGAAAACAGTTGATCTAAACATTTGATAACCATCGCAGCTGAAATATTTGGACAAGGAAAGGCAAATGGAAACCTCGAATATTCAACTAAGGTAAGTATATAAAAATTTCGAGAGGAGGATGGTAAAGGCCCTTTGAAGTCAATACTCAAACGTTCCATAGGTTGAGTAGCTTTGATCAATCTTCCTTCTTCAGGACGGAAGAACCTTGGTTTTAATTCAGCACAGATTCTACATGAAGCACATGTCATCTTCACATCTTCTGTAGCGAAAGGTAAGTTTTTGGAACGAACATAGTGTAACAAACGAGTGACTCCAGGATGACACAGCCCATTGTGAAGATCAGTGAGTGCAGAAGAATGAACAGAGGCACAAAATGCTCGAGTTAATGTGTCAGGAGCAACATTATCCTTACCAGGGCGGTACTCAATTGAATAACTATATGCGGATAATTCAATCCTCCATTCATGAATTTTACTATTTTTAATCTTCGTTCGTTTCCGATTATCCAGCATAAAAGTTACTGAACGCTGATCTGTTTTCAAAGTGAAGTGCTGGCAAGCAAGGAAATGACTCAATTTCCTCACTGCTTCAATAATTGCTGTAGCGTCCTTTCCGACAGGTGGGTAGTGCAATTCACTACCTTGGAGAATACGAGACATGAAAGCCACTGGTCGTCCTCCTTGATTTAATGTTGCTGATACTGCTAAATCAGAGGCATCACATTCAACAGCAAAGGGTAGATCCTCATCGATGGCGTGTAATGTCACAGATTCCAATTGTTTCTTTAAAGAAGTAAAGGCACCAATTGCTGTAGAGTCAAGGGGGAAAGATTTTGCTCTAATCAAAGGTTGAATTTTGTCAGAAAAATTTGGTATCCATTTGGCATAATATGCAAACATCCCAAGAACCCTTCGTAGAGAGTTTAATGTGGCTGGAACAGGTATCTCTTGGAGTGGGCGGAGTCTTTCTGGATCAGGCTTGATTATATCATTTCCAACCCAATAACCAAGAATATTAATCGATGATACTGATGTTATTGACTTAGCCTCATTTAATGTTAGATTTTTAGAATGTACAACATCTAAAAACCGTTGTACATTTTCATCATGTTCAGTTTGGTCTTTTCCTGCAATAGTTATATTATCAAGATAAGGGAAAGTATCTTTAAGGTTTTCCTGTTCAACAAGTTTGTCCATCTCTCTCTGAAAAACAGCCATGCCATTAGTTACCCCAAAAGGAACTCTGCAGTAGTGATATAATTTCCCATTTGCTTCAAACGCAGTGTATTTCTTCTCTGATTCCTTCAGAGGAATTTGATAGTAAGCACTTTTTAAGTCAAAAGTAGAGAATATCTTATACTTAGCTAATGTATCGATAATCTCTTCTATTCGAGGTAATGGATATGCATCAAGCTCCGTGAACTGGTTTATAGTTTGAGAGTAATCAATGCAGAGTCTCTTTCTATGTCTCTCCAAGGGGTCCTTAACCACGACAACTTGTGCCCTCCAAGGGGAAGAACTGGGTTCTATAATCCCTTCTTGTAAAAGATTAGTTACTTCTGTGTTGATAAAGTTCCTATCATCTTTACTAAAATGTCTTGATTTTGTAGCAATTGGCTTGCACTTGGAGGATAAATTAGTGAATAATGAAGGACATTCAACAGATGCAGCAGAAAGACCACACAATACTGGTGGCTTTGACAATACAAGATCAGGCATAGTTCCTTCATACATTATTTGAAGTGATCTGTGCAGTTTCTGGAAATCCTGACCTAGAATTATATCGCTACACAAATTTTTCAAAATACCAAGACATACAGATTTATAGCTAGTTTTGTTCAGAATAAAGTCTACAATACAAGATCCAATAATTTGAGTATTGAGAGTTGTCAGAGCCATCGAGATTTCTCTATTTGAAGGAATTATAGTTAGATTTAGTCGGGACACAACTTGTTCACTTATAAAACTTTCTGAACTGCCAGAATCAAGTAGTACATTAAGTGTATGGCCATTAATGGATACCGTTGTAGCTGCATGAGACAAGCTCAGAGGAAATGCAGCTGTAATTGCACATAAAGAATGCGTGTATATGGCAGCAGTCACACTTTTAGTAGTTGCTTTGGACTTGCATGCTCTAGAATAATGTCCCTTCTTGCCACAACTATTACAAGTTGCCTCTCGAGCAGGACATGTCTCTCTCTTATGAATATTACCCCCGCAAAAGTAACAGTTCCTTTTTGAATAATTATATGCTGCGGCAAGGGCACCTTTATCAGTAGAAATTGTTTCCGTTTGCTCCATATTAGTACGTGGGTGAAATTCTTTTGTAGTGGTTGCAGCAGAATACACATTAGATGAGCCATAAGCATCTGAATTTTTCTGAGCCAATTCTAAAGAGTAAGCTTGATTGTAAGCTGACTGTAAATCCAAGGTTTTGTGTTCTAATAGTCTCTGTCGTATTAAAGGCGATGCCAAACCATTGATAAAAGAGTCTCGAATAACTTCCTGTCGATATTGATCAGCCGTAACTGCTTTGAAGGCACAGTCTTTACTAAGTCTTTGAAGTTCTTGTAAAAATTCATCGTGACTCACCAGGTTTTTGTTTCCGAGTAGCAAGGAGGTGTTGAGCGAATATCACGTTGGGTGTCTTAACGAAGAGTTTGCTTAGTACATCAATAGCAGAATCATAAGTTGTACATTCCTCTATGTAATCATATACATCAGAAGAGACAAAGCTTATTAATGTCTTGAGTCTGTCTGGTGCATCATTGCACACTCATCAAATAAGTTATTTAGTATACGAAGCCAGTGCTTCCAATTCTTTGCAGCAGCAGGTGAGTTGGGATTCAGATCCAAGCGTTGTGGTTTCAGTAGCTTTTCCATCCCAAGTCGGACTGTTTGACTTCTGAGATAAGTTGCTTAAATTGTTATGAGATAAATGAAACTTTCACTACTCGTAATTAACTTAACTTTATTTAAGCTTTAAGCAACTTATTTCTGCAATACACAAACTCAGAAACGTCTGGCAAACATGGCTGATTCCGCAGGCCTTTCCCGCCCGAAATACTTCGCACATGCGCACACTCCGGAAATGTCCTGCGCATGCGCACACTCCGGAAATGTCCTGCGCATGCGCACACTCCGGAAATGTCCTGCGCATGCGCACACTCTAGAAATGTCCTGCGCATGCGCACACTCTAGAAGAGCTCCGCACATGCGCCCACTTCACCTCCTCCACGGAGAGGCAACTTTTTCCATGTTGCCTCCCCCATGGCCTAACAGCAAGGATCGGTGCGGCCTTTCCTGGGGACGCTCCTCGGGCTTCAGCACCGGGTGCAGCGCGGACTCTCGGCGTGGAGTGGGCGAGCCCTCGCCGGGGGTTGCCGGAGCGCTCCATTCGCTGGCCCGCGGCAGCCTGAAGACTGAAGCTCCAGCTGGCGTGGCGTCCGCAGCCTGGGATCCCTCGTGGGGGACCCGGGGGAAGAAGAAGCTCCAAATGCCGGCCCGCGGCCAACTTCTACCGCGGGCGCAGTGTGGACTTACCATCAGGAGCGGGGTCCCTCGCTGGGGACCCCTGGAGGGAGCTTTGACCGCCGGCCCTGCAGTTTGCGGTGCTTCTGGCTGCGGCGCGAACTTTAAATCTCCGACCGCCGGCCTGCGGCCTCCACCAACTTGAAGCCGCGGTCTCCGGTGGGGGAGGCACCGTTTCAGGACTTACCTGGACTTTTTACCTTGTCTGCACATCTGGACGCCCGCAGCGATGGCTGCGGAGGGTTGAGGTCCTGACCACGGGGGAAAATGGAGGAGGACTGGCCAAATTTTGTGCCTTCCACCACAGTGATGAATGCTGTGGTGGATGTTTGTGTTAATTTTTTTGTGTGTTTTTGTGTGTTCTTTTTCATTGTACAATAATGTGCATGTGACAATGTATATATAGATGTGAAAGTCATCTTATGGTCCAAATGAGGTTTTATTGTTCACATTACTTTTATGTCTGCTTTATGGATGGATAAAGAACGGATTTGAAAGAAGAAAGCTGCCAATGTAATGCCGTAAAGGAGCTGTCCCACTGCGGCGACCTAATTGGCGAGTTTAGAAGAGTTTAGGAGAGTTTGAAAAGTGTCTTGTTGAAGACTTCCTTCGACTATGTAGAAGACTAGCTTCGACTAGCTTAGACTAATGTAGATTACCTTTGATTACCTACGAATAACATACCTACTACAACCTACTACGACTAAACCTACAAGTAAAAAAATATATAGATTTTCTCCATGGCGACTTTTTTTTTACTCACATGCAGTTTTCAACATGTTGAAATATACGCCGCGACCTAGCTGAGGCCTCGAGTACGCTGGGACTACTCTTGAGCATGAAGGAGAGTTACAAAGACCTCCTAGGACATCGTGTCGACCATGCTGCGAGTATGAATTGAGGGCAAACTCTTCTAAACATGTCAATTAGGTCGCCGCAGTGGTCGCCCTTAATTTAACTTCTTATGATGTGGCGACCACGTCCACAGAAACTGTGGGGGGAAAATTAACTCTCCATGGAAGATTGGAAATGGTGCATGGAATGAAATCCTATAAAAAGAGCAACATTAAAAATGACCCGCATAAAACAATGATAGAAAGGTTGAATGCATAGGGTATTTTACAGAGCAGGAGACTAAAGAGCCAGAGGACATGCATTTAATGGTTCAATTGTCCTTTATTGTCACCTGAACCGAGGTACAGTGAAATTTGATTTGTCATACAGTCATACAAAAAAAGCAACAAGATACATAACTACATAGAGATTAAACATAGACTTAAACAGCCACCACAGTGCTGTGTGAGAATTTTCAGGGTACACAGCATAAGCAGAGACCCACAGCCATCAGTTTAATGTCTGGGCCAGACACACGCTCCTTCACCGTGATGTGTCCAGAGTTGTACCGACCGCTGTCACTCTCTCTGCAGTCCCTGTCCGCCCAAACAGTCAGAAAGTCCACAATCACACTAGACTCCGGGATGTCCTCATGGAGCAATGCTTCCACAAACACTGCGATCACTGCACTCAAGGTACTCCCTCCGAGTCCTCAGCAGTGCAGGCAGCACGTCCATCTTGTTTTTACCGCGACCTCACATTCCCCACTGTGATGGAAGACAAATAACTTATACCTTCTTTCCTCCTTTTCCCTTGCGGTCGGGGCAATCGAAACTTCCACAGTCGGGGGGGGGGGGGGATCGAAGCTCCCACAGTCAGCGATCGAAGCCCCTGAATCTAGGGCGATTGAGGCTCCTGCGATTGGGGCGTTTGAAGCTCCTGCAGTTGGAGCGCCCGAAATCGATCCCCAACAAAGGGACCGCCAGCTCCACGATGTTAAGGCCGCCGTGCGGATGGAGATATGATACGGAAAAAGTCGCATCTCCGTCGAGGAAAGAGATAAAAAAAGTTTCCCAACCCCCCACATAATATAAAAACTAAAAGTCCACTAAACACACAAGGAAAAACAGACTAAAAACACCAAAAGAAGAAAGGGACAAGACAGACTGTTGGCAAGGCTGCCGTGTACATCGCCACCCGGTGGTTTAAGGTGAGAGGGGAAAGATTTAATAGGAACCTGAGGTGGAATCTTTTTACAAAGAGCTGCCAGAGGAGGAAGTTGACCTAGGTTTAAAGCCACTCGGACAGATACATGGATTGAAAGGTTTGGTGAGAGATGGGGCAAATGCCGGTAAATTGAACTAGCTTTGAAGGGGCATGTTAGCTGCAATGGATATGTGGCACCCATGTTGTATGACTCAAGATTTGACTATGAATCTACGTGTTTTTTTTGTTTCCTTTTTTAAAAAAAATAGTCATTTAAGTTTGATTTAGACAATAGACAATAGGTGCAGGAGTAGGCCATTCGGCCCTTCGAGCCAGCACCGCTATTCAATGTGATCATGGCTGATCATCCCCAATCAGTACCCCATTCCTGCCTTCTCCCCATATCCCCTGACTCCGCTATTTTTAAGAGCCCTATCTAGCTCTCTCTTGATTTTCGTACTTTTTTTATATACTATATTACATTCGAATTTTAACCTGTGCGGTGTGTATACAAATGCCAAGAAGAGTGTGTTGTTGGTTCAACAAAAGTGTCTCATCAAATCTGATGCCTCAGAGCATTGTAGAAGGATCTGACTGATTAAAATGCATTTGTTTTTGTGCATCAATAAATATGTTCTTACATGTGTTAATCTGTAACATTTAGTTTAAAATTATTTTCCTTGAGGCTATATCATTTCTTTGAAAGTGAGCTCTCTAGCCTTCAAAAAGATGGATCCCTTTAATCCACTCCCAAGCACATACACGTCCTGTAAGTGATTCTTTCAATCATGTTCACTCCAGTATGAATAGTTGAGAAGAGTATTATGAATAAAGCTGTTTGATAATCGACAATAATGATGGGAGGTAGAATACTAGCCTACCTTTGTTTGAGATAGTGACTTTGTTTTAAAATAAAGAAATGTGGAGAATTTTGCAATGAACAACTGATTTGCGGCATGTGACAATAGCAATGTCTACTGGAAGAGTTCTAAACATATATTATCATCTAGTTTCTAAAACCTTGTTTTCAAAAAAGGTGTAGGGAGTAACTGCAGATGCTGGCCGAAGATAGACACACAAGCTGGAGTAACTCAGCGAGATAGGCAGCATCTCTGGAGAGAAGGAATGGGTTCAAATACGGTGTTGTTCAAAGTCGTAGATATTTCCTTGATCTGAAATTAAACGTGTGGTGTAGTCTGATTCAAATAGCATCTAATTTTAGAAGTGGAGTATATTGTACCTTAGCTTCAAAATTATTATTTACCTCATGTGACTCAGGACAAATTTTGGCTCCAATATGTTTTTGATTCTTTCCATTTGAGAATTACCTCCAAAATTTAAAATGTAGTGCAAATCAATAATTGGTATCATTATTCTGTGACAAGGCCAGATTACATTTTAGTATTCTTGGTATTCACTTGAATCAGGCAATTACAGGGGTCGTATTCTGCTGGAGCTTTCATTTAATATAAATGGCTTGACTCCTGTGGAATTATTAAAAAAGAAAGAATTAAAAAGGAAAAAAAATGAATAGAAATATATCATTGCCACCACTAATTGGGTTTTTCACTCTGATTTTGAATGCTGGCTCTGGGGCTTCACAGCTTTACTGCACTAGAGCTTTATCCAGTCATAGTTTCAATTGAGGTTAGAAACTTGGGTCCTTAACAACATTTTTAGTATTTACCTTGTTTCTTGTGTAAAGTTTTAATTAGTGAATGGGTGGAATAATTTCCTTTTTTGGTCTGGAAATCTAATCTTTTCACTTTGCTGTTGAAAGAATATAACCTTATAACCTGGTTGGGCATGAACAATTACATGCATTGAGAGAGGGTTTCAGAATGTTTTGGGGCACGTGAACATTTAGTGTGTAGAAATGGTCCACTTTGTATGGTCTTAACGGCAATTTTCTTTCTTTTCCTAGCACGCAGAAGTTTCAGTTTTTGAAGTAAATATTCGATTTGTTGGAGGGCTCCTTTCTGCTTACTACCTGTCGGGTGAAGAGGTGAGTACGATGAAGCATACTAACTTAATAAAACACTTGTATTCCATCTGGCCAAAGAACAACAAACTGAGTTTTTAATATTCGAAAACTGCTTCTGCTAGTCCAAGTACTTGAAGCTGATGGAGACATGTTTGGTAAAATGTTTGATGCATTGGCATTATTATTTGATTGGCCAGTTTAGGTAAGGAACTTAGATGGGACATTTACCCAAGGTTTACATGACTGATCTTAAATCAGGTGAGGTTGTGTGAAAATAGCCAGGATGTTGTGATTGTTGAGTGAAGGTGTGTTTGCATCTGATAATACACTTTGACCTCTCTCCTGCTTGTCTTTCAATAGTTTGACTGAAGAGTGTTCTGTGTTAAAGATTAGCCTTTTTTCCAAAAAGTTGGTGAAAATGAGAATGGTGGCATAGAAGACTAAATAACAAATCATAATGCACCAATTCACCTCTACTTCAGTTGGACCAGCCTTCTTAGAATTAGATTGCTTTCATATATCGCACAAAATTAATCTAAACATTTTTCATGATATTGTGGAATTATTCATTGGTATCAGTTTTTGGAATGTCCATAGTGCTTTTTATAAATTGAGTTAGTCGTCCTTTTCCTGTTTTTTACTTAATATCTCTTTGAATAATTAGTTGTACACAAATACTTAATTCTCTTGGATACTAATTGGTTTTCTAAGTGTACATTTACAAGAATGGTTGAAGGAAAAAATTGATTTCAAAAATTCACAACAAATAATAACTGTGATAAATCAAGCATTTTGAATTTATTTGATGCTTACACTGGTCTGTCAAGGAATGCTCTTCGTGGCATTATTTTTTTTTTTAAAGGTTAATTAAACATTTAAACAGCTTCAATTTTCTAATGTTTTTGAAACATAATACTGTTTGTATTCTTGAGGTTTCATTCCTGGTTACACACTCTGAGACTGACACCAACCAAGTGTTTTTAGCAGGTGAAGTGTTCAAGTTTAATGTCCACTTGCAATAACACAACAATCTCTAGCATTTGAAAGATTCTAGTCAAAAACAGTTTTGTATTAAAATTTTGTTACTTACGAAGCTGTGGCTCTGGAACTGGGATTTTTTTTGCAAATAGCAACTGAAATTTCTCTTGAGAGCAGTAATTTTGTTGATTTACAATTTGAGAGGAAGAAGGGAAAATCGGAATGCCAGTATTACAGTTGAACAAAGGGGACTATGGAGCCATGAGGGAGGAGCTGGCCAAAGTTGACTGGAAAGATACCCTGGCAGGGATGACAGTGGAACAGCAATGGCAGTTATTTCTGGGAATAATATAGAAGGTGCAGGATCAGTTCATTCCAAAGAAGAATAAAGATTCCATGGGGCGACAGTGGCTGACAAGGGAAGTCATGGAAAGTATAAAAATAAAAGAGAAGAAGTATAACATAGCAAAGATGAGTGGGAAGCCAGAGGATTGGGAAACTTTTAAAGAGCAACAGAAGATAACTAAAAAGGCAATACAGGGAGAAAAGATGAGGTAAGTTAGCCAAGAATATAAAGGAGGATAGTAAAAGCATCTTCTTCACAAGTATGTGAAGAGGAAAAAATTAGTTAAGACCAAAGTTGGACCCTTCAAGACTGAAAAAGGTAATTTATTATGGGGAATATGGAAATGGCAGATGAGCTGAACAGGTACTTTGGATCCGTCTTCACTAAGGAAGACACAATCAATCTCCCTGATGTACTAGTGGCCAGAGGATCTAGGGTGACGGAGGAACTGAAGGAAAATCACATTAGGCAGGAAATGATGTTGCGTAGATTAATGGAACTGAAGGCTGATAAATCCCCAGGGCTTGATGGTCTGCATCACAGGATACTTAAGGAAGTGGCTCGAGAAATCATGAACACATTGGTGATCATTTTCCAATGTTCTATAGATTCACGATCAGTTCCTGAGGATTGGAGGGTAGTTAATGTTATCACACTTTTTAAGAAAGGCAGGAGAGAGAAAACAGGGAAATATATACCAGTTAGCCTGACATAGGTGGTGGGCAAGATGCTGCAGTCAATTATAAAAGATGAAATAGCGGCACATTTGGAAAGCAGTAACAGGTCCAAGTCAGCATGGATTTACAAAGGGGAAATCATGCCTGACTAATCTTCTGGAATTTTTTGAGGATGTAACCAGGAAAATGGACAAGGGAGAGCCAGTGGATGTGGTGTACCTGGATTTCAGAAAGCATTTGATAAGGTCCTACGTCGGAGATTAGTGGGTAAAATTAGAGCACATGGTATTGGGGGTAGAGTGCTGACATGGATAGAGAAGTGGTTGGCAGACAGGAAACAAAGAGAAGGGATTAACGGGTCCCTTTCAGAATGGCAGGCAGTGACTGGTTGGGTACCGCAAGGCTCGGTGCTGGGACCGCAGCTATACATCAATGGTTTAGATGAAGGGATTCAAAGTAACATCAGCAAATTTGCAGATGACACAAAGCTGGGTGGCAGTGAGAACTGTGAACTGTGAGGAGGATGCTATGAGGATGCAGGGTGACTTGGACAGGTTGGGCGAGTGGGCGGATGCATGGCAGATGCAGTTTAATGTGGATAAATGTGAGGTTATCCACTTTGGTGGCAAAAACAGGAAGGCAGATTATTATCTGAATAGTATCGAGTTGGGAAAAGGGGAAGTACAAAGAGATCTGGGGGTCTTTGTTCATCACTCACTGAAAGTAAGCATGCAGGTACAGCAGGCAGTGAAGAAAGAGAATGGCATGTTGACCTTCATAACGAGGAGTTGAGTATTGGAGTTCCTTCTGCAGTTGTACAGGGCCCGAGTGAGACCACACTGGAGTATTGTGTGCAGTTTTGGTCAAGAAATTTGAGGAAGGACATTCTTGCTATTGAGACAGTGCAGCGCAGGTTCACGAGGTTAATTCCCGGGATGGCGGGACTGTCATGCATTGATAGAATGGAGCGGCTGGGCTTGTATACACTGGAATTTAGAAGGAAGAGAGGATATCTTATTGAAACATATAAGATTATTAAGGGATTGGACACGGTAGAGGCAGGAAACATGTTCCCGATGTTGTGGGTGTCCAGAACTAGGGGCTACAGTTTAAGAATAAGGGGTAGGCCATTTAGAACAGAAATGAGGAAAAACTTTTTTACCCAGAGAGTTGTGAATCTGTAGAATTATCTGCCCTAGAAGCCAGTGGAGGCCAATTCTCTGGATGCTTTCAAGAGAGTTAGATAGAGCTCTTAAAGATAGCGGAGTCACGGGATAGGGTGAGAAGGCAGGAACGGGCAATGAATGGGGATGATCAGCCATGATCACAGTGAATGGCGGTGCTGGCTCGAAGGGCTGAATGGCATACTCCTGCAGCTATTCTCTATTGTCTATTTATTTTGTCTCCAAATCAGTTTAATTTAGTTTAGAGATACAGTGCGCAAACAGGCTCTTCGGCCCAACGAGTCCGCACCGACCAGCAATCCCTGCACATTAGCACATTACTACACATACCAGGGACAATTTACACTTATACCAAGCCAATTAACCTACAAACCTGTACATCTTTGGAGTGTGGGAGGAAATAGAAAATCATGGAGAAAACTCATACGGTCACGGGGAGAACGTACAAGCTCCATACAGACGGGATTGAACACGGGTCCCTGGCGCTGCAAGCACTGTAAGGCTGCAACTCTACCGCAGTGCCACCGTGCCGCCCTTTGTTTGTATTTCTCTAAAAGAAGGTAAATCAGAAAATTGCTTCTTGATCTTTCCCAGTGGATATTGAAATTTAGCTCACTGATATAAAGATGCTGGTGGTGACTTCTTTAAAAGTTCACAATTTTCCAAGAAGGACCATTGTTTTAAGCTGGTGGCTCTACTTATAGGTTGACATATGGTAGAATTATAAATGCACGTCATATTGTTCTTGTGCAATCCAAATGTAAATTAGACATAACGCATCATTGCATTTAGTAATTGCACATTATTAACAATGTGACTTACTTTCAATATTTTTTTGGTTGATTTGCTGATTAAACTATGTAATAATAGTTGTTTTTTTTTTAAGAAGTTCAGACAAAGAATGATTATTTATGGTGGATTAAAATTGTCCTTGAAGTCAAGAACCCCTTAACCTTTAATTAGTTATAAATTCATCAAGGTATATTTTTTGAACAGAATGAAAACATGAAAGAAATAATGGAAACTGAGCATATTTTACAATATCCCTGTTTAATCCAGGCATTAGAATTTAATTATCTCATTTTTGAAATGCTTCTTGGTAATAGAAATTAAATAGTAAAGGCTAAATTCACCAGGGTCTTAATTTATTGACATTGAATCATGGGTTAACCGCATGGAATTCTCAAATGTGTAAAGCCCCTTTCCCACTTACGTGTCCTTGGCATGCTAATTACGCGACCTCGTCATCGTGTTGAGCTACGTTACGTCGGAGGTGCGCAAAGAATTCCACAGACTCACAACTCTGTGTGAAAAAGTATTTCCTCATCTCCGTTCTCAATGGCTTACCTCTTATTCCTAAACTGTGGCCCCTGGTTCTGGACATGTTTCCTGCCTCTAGGGTGTCCAAACCCTTAATAATCTTATATGTTTCAAAGAGATTCCCTCTCATCATTCTAAACTCCAGAGTATACAAGCCCAGCCGCTCCATTCTATCAACACATGACAGTCCCGCCATCCCGGAATTAACCTGGTGAACCTACGCTGCACTCCCTCAATAGCAAGAATGCCCTTCCTCAAATTTGGAGACCAAAACTGCACACAATACTCCAAGTGTGGTCTCACTAGGGCCCTGTACAACTGCAGAAGGACGTCTTTGCTCCTATATTCAACTCCTCTTGTTATGAAGGCCAACATGCCATTTGCTTTCTTCACTGCCTGCTGTACATGCTTACTTTCAGTGACTGATGAACAAGGACCCCCAGATCCCGGTGTACTTCTCCTTTTCCCAACTTGGCACCATTTAGATAATAATCTGTCTTCCTGTTTTTGCCACCAAAGTGGATAACCTCACATTAGTGGATAACCTATCGTCCTAATGATGCGTCTCCTAATATGAAAGATGCTGTTTGATGTTAATCTAATGCATTTTTCTATTCAGAATAGCTCCAAATAGTGCCGATGTTCTGATTTCATGTATGGTTTTATCTATATTAGAAGAGGAAAAAACAGTCAATGGGCTAACATATATTCAGAGGTTTCAAATGTATTGATTCGTTAAATGGACATTAAATATTGAAATATGTGTAGTGAGAGCCAATAGGTATTCTGGATTCCTAATAGATTTTCTGAATTATAGTGAATTAATTCAGTTTTAAGGAAAAATGGTTCTAATGAGAAATTGATTTTGAATGTCAGCATTAATCTAATTCTAATTTAACAATTTCTCCACTTATAACAAAGCTTAATAAGGGATTCAATTCCGTTGAAGCTTCTCACAGTAACTCATGGCCCAGAAAGGCTAAACAGAAATTGCATCGGCATTGATCATTTTGGAAGACAGCTATTAATTAGACCCTGAGGTGATTACAACATTAGAATGCTTATCATTGACGTACTGTTTCATTTATTCTTCTCAGGATATCTTCCCACTTACAATTTACTTGAATTCTGTGATTTCTACAGTATTTTTGCCCCCTTCTTGCCTTGCTTGGATCACTACCATAGGATAGTGTGACATGCAATCACTAGTAAGTTTATGTTTCACTATAAAATAAGCCAACAGAAGATGGTCATCAGGAATAGTGTTGATGGCACAAGTAAGTAGAAGCTGGCAGGGAAGTCAGTAAGTAGACGACACACAGTTCTAAAGAACCAGTGGGGTTAAATACACTGCAAACTATCTATGATCATGCATGTACTGCTTCAAAAGGTGATGAAGCCAGGTTGATTAGCAACTTCAAAAGGAATCATCTGAAGAGTCGAGTCAAGAGTGTTTTATTGTCATATGTCCCTGGATGGACAATGAAATTCTTACTTGCTGCAGCACAACAGAATATGTGAATATGTAAACATAGCACATGATGGGGGAAGAGAAAAAAAAGAAAAGTTCTATAAATAACAGATATAATGCAATGGTAATATAGTATTTTGTAGTTCAGAGGTCAGAGCTTATTCGTTGTTGTGTTTAATAGCCTGATGGCTGTTGGGAAGAAGCTGTTCCTGAACCGGGACGTTACAGTTTTCAGGCTCCTGTACCTTCTCCCTGGTGTCAACGGTGAGATGAGTTTGTGGCCAGGATGGTGTGGGTCCTTGATGATTTTGGCTGCCTTTTTGAGGCAGCGACTACGATAGATCCCTTCGACGGTGGGGAGGTCAAAGCCGGTGATGGACTGGGCAGTGGTCACACTTTTTGAGGTATTTTTCGCTTCTGGATGTTCAAGTTGCCGAACCAGGCCACAATGCAACCAGTCACAATGTTCTCTACCGTGCACCTGTAGAAGTTTAGGAGAATCCTCTTCGACATGCCGAATCTCTGTAATCTTCTCAGGAAGTAGAGTCGCTGATGTGTCTTCTTCATAATTGCATCTGTGTGCTGGGTCCAGGAAAGACCTTCGGAAATATGCACACCCAGGAAATTGAAGTTATTGACCCTCTCCACCATCGTCCCATTGATATGGACAGGATTGTGGGTCCTCATCCTTCCCCTACTAAAGTCCACAATCAGTTCCTTGGTCTTACTGATGTTGAGAGCCAGGTTGTTGTGCTGGCACATTTGATCAGTCGGTCGATCTCACTTCTGTACTCTGACTCATCCCTATCTGTGATTCGTCCAACCACAATGGTGTCGTCGCGAACTTGATGATGGAGTTCGCATTATGTCATGGGTATAGAGTGAGTAAAGCAGGGGGCTGAACACGCAGCCTTGAGGTGCTCCCGTACCCAATTGTTACTGAGGACGAAGTGGTTACTCCAATTCGAACAGAGTGTGGTCTGTGAATGAGGAAGTCGAGGATCCAATTGCAGAGGGATGCGCAGAGGCCCAGTTCCGTGAGCTTGGTAACCAGCTTGGAAGGGATGATGGTATTAAACGCCGAGCTGTAGTCTATAAACAACAGCCTGACTTAAGTGTTTTTATTGTCCAAATGGTCCAATGCAGAATGGAGAGCCAGTGAAATTACATCCTCCGTTGACCTGTTGTGGCGGTATGCGAACTGTAGTGGGTCGAGGTTCTTGTCGAGGTAGGAGCTGATGTGCACCATAACCAACCTCTCAAAGTACTTCATCACCACAGACATTAGTGCCATTGGTCGATAGTCATTGAGGCACGTCACCTTACTCTTCTTGGTACCGGTGTTATTGATGCCCTCTTAAAGCAGGTGGGAACCTCAGATCTCAGAAGTGAGAGGTTGAAAATGTCCGCAAAAACTCCCGCCAGTTGGTCTGTACAGGTCTTGAGAACTCGACCGGGTATTCCATCAGGTCCAGGCACTTTCCGAGAGTTCACCCCCCTGAAGGATCTTCTGACGTCGGCT
The DNA here is from genome assembly GCF_010909765.2 of Amblyraja radiata. Lineage (NCBI taxonomy): Eukaryota > Metazoa > Chordata > Chondrichthyes > Rajiformes > Rajidae > Amblyraja > Amblyraja radiata. Next base: position 49,575,409 of record NC_045960.1, on the reverse strand, counting down.
GAGTTGGAAAATATTACTGGAATATTAGGGGAGCAGGAGTAATTGGGACTAATTAGCAAGGTCTTTTGAAAAACCAATGCAATTGCAAATAGAATCTTTCTTGGATGTGCAATTGTTCCTCATGGTGAGAAGCGTGATGGTTAAACCATTGATTGCGATCCAGACATCTTGATTATTGCTTGAATCGTACTTCTGCAACTAAAGGATGTGAATTCAAATGAGAAAGATAATTTAAAGTCTATCATTAGTAAATAGTAATCACCAGTTTATTTTAAATATCCTTCAGTAATTAAAATGTATCATATTTACGTGGTCTGGGCTGGTTTTCCAGAGCAACAGCAAGAGGTTGACCCTTATCTGTCCTCTGAAATACTTACTGGCCCTTGTTACATTATGAAAAAAAAAAAATAATTATAATCAAAACTTGGTTCTGCATTCACAAATGCACGTGGGTAATATAGAATGGTTTAAATGCCAAGTTGTACAGTTACTATTTCCACCTGTGAAACTGGGCTGCTGGAAGGTAGTGAAGATTTACTTTTGAACCTTAGAACATGGTCATAAAACCTAGGAGGGAGATGCAGGATAATATAGACCTGCGGGTAGGTGGTATTTGTAGGAAGGAATGGCAGATGCTGGTTTATGCTGAGGATAGGCACAAAATGCTGGAGTAACTCAGACTGAAGAAGGGTCTCGACACAAAACATCATCCATTCCTTCTGTCCAGAGATGCTGCCTGTCCTGCTAAGTTACTCCAGCATTTTGTGTCTATCTGCAGGTAAGTGGTGATGTGGGTCCTCTTCTTTATTGTTTAATATTAAGTTGGTCCCATGATTACCTATTAACCAATGATCTTTATTCAAATTATCCTCTAACAACACACCCTGGCTCATATTGAATATTTATATTTTAAACAAAATAACTCTTCTGTCCTCAAACTTTCTAACTGTCAATTGTAAAGATATTTCTACAAAACATTACCTCCTACATGTTAGAATGGAATTTCCTCAAGTAGCCTTGTGGTATATTAAATAAGGAAACAATACTTGGACATTATCTTCAACAAATTGCTTTTCTGCAGACATATACCAAATATGTTTTTTCCAATATTATATTGTTCATTGCAATTTTATTCTCTCCAATTGCACCACAAAACATTTCATAATCTATAAAATGTTGCATGGATGGAAAAGTCACTTGTGTTGAACATCTTATTTCCCCCGTTCCCACCCCTGTCAGCTCCTAACTTTGTATTCCGTAAGTTATCACAATTGATTACTATAATACGACAACCATTCACGATCGATCATTCTTCCAGGCAGAAGGATCCATGATGCAGTATCTGATGCATCGAAGGATCACAAAAGCCAATACTATTAAGATGTATTGCCAGAGGATTAAAAACCAAACAAGAAATAAAACACCTTCTCCTTTTGGTTCACTTGTTCTGCGGGTGGTCACAAGTGTTTATAACAATAGATTAATAACCTTGTTTACATCTTTAGTTTCCAGGAAAATGAGAGCGAGCTTTTTCATGTCCTCTTAGCAAATGTGGACATATATGTCTTGCCAGTTCCAATCTCACCCCTTCCCCTCACCAGTTTATATTGGCTATCTCACCATTACTCAGAGATTTGACAAAACATGTTGACTATCCCTTTGTTCCATCGAAGCAGGGCAGGGCAGAGACTGAGAATGTCACATGAGCAAAACATCTAGTTAGCTGCCCTATGGTTGTAGTTTTATACAGATTCATATTGTAGTTTAATATAAATTCATGAACAATTAAGAATTTCTATCTAGAGTATGTCAGAGATGAGATTAATGGCAGTGGCTTGCATAAATGCGTTAAAATGGAAGCGGGACATTGATTCATTCCCTCTCAGCATTTGAATAGATGTTCTGAGTATTCCTGAAATTCCTCATCTATTTTGCATTTCCCAAGAGATTGTTTGGCTGCTAGGTGGGTCATCACAAGATGACATTTAAATAACTTTCTAGTGAGCTAGACTTTCCCCTTCTGTTCGGCCTTATATTTTGGGAATATTTTGATATAAACATAAAATTTCTGCTGATGCCAGAGCAGATTTAAATGGTTGCATATACCAAAAACCAGATTGCTTATACTCTTGCTAAAAACAAAGTTTAATATCTGTATTATTCTGTTGATGAAACATTTATCCCAACATGACATCAATTGTGTTTAGTTACCAGGTGTAATACTGAATATCAAACTGGACTTTAAAGATGCCAATTTGGTTAAAATCCAGTCCTTATTTATATGCATCAAAAAACATTTGTGCAGTCTCAGTCTAGTTTAAATGACTGGCATGGAAATTATACTGAAAAAAAGCCAAATGGAGGCTATGCCTGGGAAATGAAAAATGTGCTAATGCTGCTTTTGTTAAAGGACATGGAAGATATTAGTCCTGATTTACCAAGTTAGGGCTTATCAGCTGGTGTCAACTAGCTCACTAATGAAAATGATGACCAAGAACATGACTTCTGGCACATTGAGTATCTCCCACAGAATTCTGATACCGCAATATATTTTCATAAACTTCCCACCTGATTAAAATGATTTATAGAGGTGACAGTGAACAAAGTACTACAGAACACCAACCTTCTGCTCAGGCTGATCACTTTTCTCACTAGAAACCAGCTCATCTCTTCTTTAAAGGAAATCAATAAATTAACGTGCACCTCATGTGCCGGCAGATGAGATTAGTACATCTTATAACCATATAACCATATAACCATATAACAATTACAGCACGGAAACAGGCCATCTCGACCCTTCTAGTCCGTGCCGAACACGTATTCTACCCTAGTCCCATATACCTGCGCTCAGACCATAACCCTCCATTCCTTTCCCGTCCATATAACTATCCAATTTATTTTTAAATGATAAAATCGAACCTGCCTCCACCACCTTCACTGGAAGCTCATTCCACACAGCCACCACTCTCTGAGTAAAAAAGTTCCCGCTCATGTTACCCCTAAACTTCAGTCCCTTAATTCTCAAGTCATGTCCCCTGGTTTGAATCTTCCCTACTCTCAGTGGGAAAAGCTTATCCACGTCAACTCTGTCTATCCCTCTCATCATTTTAAAGACCTCTATCAAGTCCCCCCTTAACCTTCTGCGCTCCAAAGAATAAAGCCCTAACTTGTTCAACCTTTCTCTGTAACTTAGTTGCTGAAACCCAGGCAACATTCTAGTAAATCTCCTCTGTACTCTCTCTATTTTGTTGACATCCTTCCTATAATTAGGCGACCAAAATTGTACACCATACTGCAGAATTGGCCTCACCAATGCCTTGTACAATTTTAACATTACATCCCAACTTCTATACTCAATGCTCTGATTTATAAAGGCCAGCACACCAAAAGCTTTCTTTACCACCCTATCTACATGAGATTCCACTTTCAGGGAACTGTGCACAGTTATTCCCAGATCCCTCTGTTCACCTGCATTCTTCAATTCCCTACCATTTACCATGTACGTCCTATTTTGATTTGTCCTGCCAAGATGTAGCACCTCACACTTATCAGCATTAAACTCCATCTGCCATCTTTCAGCCCACTCTTCCAACTGGCATAAATCTCTCTGTAGACTTTGAAAATGTACTTCATTATCCACAACCCCACCTATCTTAGTATCATCTGCATACTTACTAATCCAATTTACCACACCATCATCCAGATCATTGATGTACATGACAAACAACAGTGGACCCAACACAGATCCCTGTGGCACCCCACGAGTCACTGGCCTCCAACCTGACAAACAGCCATCTGCCATTACTCTCTGGCATCTCCCATTCAGCCACTGTTGAATCCATCTTGCTTCTCCACCATTAATACCCAACCATTGAACCTTCTTAACCAACCTTCCATGAGGAACCTTGTCAAAGGCCTTACTGAAGTCCATATAGACAACATCCACTGCTTTACCCTCATCAATTTCCCGAGTAACCTTTTCAAAAAATTCAAGAAGATTAGTCAAACATGACCTTCCAAGCACAAATCCATGTTGACTGTTCCTAATCAGACCCTGTTTATCCAGATGCTTATATATATTATCTCTAAGTATCCTTTCCATTAATTTGTCCACCACTGACGTCAAACTAACAGGTCTATAATTGCTAGGTTTACTCTTAGACCCCTTTTTAAACAATGGAACAACATGCGCAGTACGCCAATCCTCCGGCACTATTCCCGTTTCTAATGACATTTGATTTTGACTTCATATTCACACAGACATTGTGAGCTGAAGGGCTGTTCTTGTGCTGTGCTTCTATATTCACTGTTCACTATATATATGTGCACTGCATAAGGTCATCAGGTCATTAGGAATAGGAGTAGAATTAGGCCATTCAGCCCATCAAGTCCACTCCACCAATCATGACTGACCTATCTCTCCCTCCGAACCCCATTCTCCTGCCTTCTCCCCATAACCTCTGACACCTGTACTAATCAAGAATCTGTCTATCTCTGCCTTAAAAGTATCCACTGACGGCCTCCACAGCCTTCTGTGGCAAAAAAATCCACAGACTCACCACCCTTTGACTAAATAAATTTCTCCTCATCACCTTCCTAAAAGAACATCCTTTAATTAACAAGGCATGAGCCATGTTGTGGAGATGCACGTTTCTCAAGCAAAAGGCCAAACCCAGACCTAGTCTAATGTAACTCCCTGAAGGAGTTGCAGCTCCTTCATGCTACAGGTGATGCAACCTCTCCTTGACCCCTATACCTTATTAAATTATCGCCCTCACTTATTCAATTGAAACAGATTGTCCATACAATGCATTATATTCCCTTTGTCACCTTATAAACCTAAAATGTCAGGCAGATAAGGTTTCTCAAAATAAATTCATTTACCTTCCTCTGCAGGAATGAACCATATACATTTTTAACGGGTTTGTTGATATCTATATTATCTATCTATCTTATATATTACTAAAACTCTGTTCTTGACCGGTTTTGGCGATCTGTGCTGCGATTTCCGAGAGAACGCCGGCACCTACGGCCATCATTTTTGGCCACCTTGCTCAGAGCCCCCCTCAGCCGCATGTGTGCCGAGGATTTTTCCCGTTGATTAAAAATTACAGAGATATTAATGTTTTTATAAAATTCCCCATTCTCTCTGCTGCCCCCGCTGGCGGCAGGGGGGAGGGACTATAAAACCAGGAAGTGGTGTGCCTCAATCAGTGTCTGCAAGCTGGAGGAAGGCAGAGGGTCACGTTTCTCTGAGCTGTGAATAACACTGAACACATGTCTACTCAAATGTAAGTGCCCTTAGTGGTTCTAAAATGCTTGCAGAATGTGTCTATTGGTTCTAAAGCTTGCAAAAAATGTCTATTGGTTCTAAAGCTTGCAAAATATGTCTCTATTGGTTCTAAAGCTTGCAAAAAAATGTCTCTATTGGTTCTAAAGCTTGCAAAAAAATGTCTATTGGTTCTAAAGCTTGCAAAAAATGTCTATTGGTTCTAAAGCTTGCAAAAAATGTCTATTGGTTCTAAAGTTTGCAAAAAAATGTCTATTCGTTCTAAAGTTTGCAAAAAAATGTCTATTGGTTCTAAAGCTTGCAAAATGTGTATGTTGGTTCTAAAGCTTGCAAAAAAATGTCTATTGGTTCTAAAGCTTGCAAAAAATGTATTGGTTCTAAAGCTTGCAAAAAGATGTCTATTGTTCTAAAGCTTGCAAAAAAATGTCTATTGGTTCTAAAGCTTGCAAAAAATGTCTATTGGTTCTAAAGCTTGCAAAAAAATGTCTATTGGTTCTAAAGCTTGCAAAATGTGTATGTTGGTTCTAAAGCTTGCAAAAAAATGTCTATTGGTTCTAAAGCTTGCAAAAAAATGTCTATTGGCTCAAAAGCTTGCAAAAAATGTCTCTATTGGTTCTAAAGCTTGCAGAACATGTCTATTGGTTCTAAAGCTTGCAGAAAAATGTCTCTACTGGTTCTAAGCTTGCAAAAATATCTCTATTGGTTCTAAAGCTTGCAAAAAAATGTATATTTGTTCTAAAATGGTTCATACTAGCACTCCAGAAAGTCCCTCCCCCCCTCCTGGTTTGCTTGGCTTGGGTGTGTCTTGAAATTGAAAGGCACTACTTACTGCAAATGGTGGCTTGGGAGCTTTGGCTTGAAGTTGTAAGGCACTACTTACTGCAAATAGTGGCTTGGTTGCTTTGACTTGAAGTTGAAAGGCACTACATCCGGCAAATGGGGGGCGTGGGTGTGGCTTGAAGTTGAAAGGAATTACTTACTGCAAATGGTGGCATGAAGTTGAAAGGCACTACTTACTGCAAATGGTAGCTTGGGAGCTTTGGTTTGAAGTTGAAAGGCACTATTACTGCAAATGGTGGCTTGGTTGCTTTGGCTTGAAGTTGAAAGGCACTATTACAGCAAATGGTGGCTTGGTTGCTTTGGCTTGAAGTTGAAAGGCACTACTTACTGCAAATGGTGGCTTGGGAGCTTTGACTTGAAGTTGAAAGGCACTACTTCCTGCAAATGGTGACTTGGTTGCTTTGGCTTGAAGTTGAAAGGCACTACTTACTGCAAATGATGGCTTAGTTGCTTTGGCTTGAAGTTGAAAGGCACTACTTACTGCAAATGGTGGCTTGGGTGCACAATGGCTTGAATTTAAAATGCATTACTTACTGCAAATGGGGGCGTGGGTGCATTGGCTTGAAGTTGAAAGGCACTACTTACTGCAAATTGTGGTTTGAAGTTGAAAGGCACTACTTACCGCAAATGTTGGCTTGGGTGCTTTGGCATTGTTGAAAGGCATTACTTACTGCAAATTGTAGCTTGGGTGCTTTGGCATTAAGTTGAAAGGCACTGCAAATGGTGGCATGAAGTTGAAAGGCACTACTTCCTGCAAATAGTTGCTTGGGAGCTTTGACTTGAAGTTGAAAGGCACCTCTTACTGCTAATGGTGGCATGAAGTTGAAAGACACTACTTACTGCAAATGGCGGCTTGGGTGCTTTGCTTGCAGTTGAAAGACAGTACTTACTGCAAATGGTGGCTTGGGTGCAATGGCTTGAAGTTGAAAGGCACTATTTACTGCAAATGATGGCTTGGGTGTGGCTTGAAGTTGAAAGACACCACTTACTGCAGATGGTAGCTTGGGTGCAATGGCTTGAAGTTAAAATGCATTACTTACTGCAAATGGGGGCATGGGTGCATTGGCTTGAAGTTGAAAGGCACCACTGCAAATGGTGGCTTGCCGCTTTGAAGTTGAAAGGCACTACTTACTGCAAATGGTGGCATGGATGCTTTGGCTTGAAGTTAAAAGGCACTACTGTAAATGCACTTACTTCCTGTTTGCACTGTATATTGAGTTTAGATAAAACGCTATAACTTACGGCTGTGATTTTTGGCCATCTTACTCAGTCCCCCTCTGCTGAGCAGATGCAGAGAATTCTTCCCATCAATGAAAAATAAAAGTGTTATTAGTTTTTTTTTAAATGTTGAGAATCTCTCTCCTGTCAATCACTCCTTGAAAGACACACCTTTTCCGGGGGGGGGGGGGGGGGGGGGGGGGGGGGGGGGGGAGGGGTTATAAAACCCGGAAATGTGGGTGTGGCTCAGTCTCTGCAAGATGGAGGAGGGAGAGGTCACGACTCGCTGTCTTTAGTGGCTTTGCACCCTACTTTAAATGGTATGAAACTGCACTTGAATTTGGTGGCCTTGCACCCTGCTAGAAGTGGTAAGAAACTGCACTTGAATTTGGTGGCCTTATACCCTGCTTGAAATAGAATTTCAAGGATTAACCATGAGTCAACTACCAGCCCACCAGCCGTGAGTGAGCTGCCAGCACAACAGGCTTGATTGACTGAGACGCCAGCCCAAGAATCCATTTGGCGCACAATTTGCATACTAGGCTCAACTAGCGCTCCAGAAAGCCCCCCCCCCCCCCCCAACTGGCCACCAATATTAGAATTGGTGGAGAGGTGGAATATTGCGTTGGATGACCAGCCCTCCTGTGTGATGCTGGGACCCAACGGGTCCCACTTAGTCTAGTATATAACTAAAACTCTCATCTTGTTATCTTCCGGTTTGCGTTTTTTTTACATTGGCGCAAAAACGGTACACGATAGCACTACGATTTTTCGCTACCTTACTCAACATTCTCCTGTGCTGCAAGTGCAACAAGTTTTGTTCCGATCGGTGGTATATTTGAAATATGCGCGGATTGGTCTCCTCTCCTGTCAGTCCTAGGACGGCAACGCCCCTTTCTGCACCATCGGCGCACGGCTGTAGCTACTGGTGCTCTGGGCCACACTGAGGATCCGAGGCCTGGGTGCTGAGTCTGGCTCTGAGAGCGCCGACGGCCGACGCTCCTCCGGGGCATGCAAGAAGGGAGAGGAGTTGCAACCCCGAGATCCTGGGGAGGTGAGGAGGGAGAGTGGGGGGATTGAGGGAGAGGAAGGAGAGGGAGGAAAGTGGAGGAGGTGAGGAGGGGGGGATAGAGGGAGAGGAGGTGGGTAGGGAGGGTGTGAGGGTGTGACTGAGGGTAGGAGAAACAAGAGGTGAGCGAGGGATTGGGGAGGGGAGGGGAAAGAAGAGGGAGGAGGTGAGGAGGGAGAGTGGGGGATGAGGGCGGATAGTGGGATGGGAGAAAGGGGTGGTAAAGTAGGGAGTGGGGAATAGAGGGAGAGGAGGGCAGTGGGGGTGGTGAGGAGGGATAGTGGGGGGGGGGTAGGGGATGTGGTGGATAGAGGGATAGGAGGGGGTAGGGAGGGGAGAGAAGTTATGGAGGGAGGGTGTGACTGATGGTAGGGGAAAGGAGAGGAGGGAGGGAGGGATTGGAGAGGGGAGGAGGAGGGGAAAGAAGAGGGAGGTTGAAAAGGAAGGGGAGAGAGTGCTGGGGGATGAGGGGAAATGAGCCACGCCAGCGGAGTTGGGGGCTATGGGTGAGTGGTGGAATATTGCGTTGGGGGAACGGGTTGCGTTGGGGACCAGGCCTCCCGTGTGACAGGGACCGAACAGGTCCCACCGAGTCGAGCATAAATAAGAATAAGAAATACAGGGTAACTGGACAAAGGACATATTTATTATTGTAAATTGGCACTGGTTCACTAATCTGTATCTCTGCTGTAGAATTATCTGTAAACCTCATGTCTTATTACTTAATTAAAATGGTCTATAGAGAGGGTAGCATAATGGCGCAGAGGTAGAATTGCTGCCTTACATCACCAAAGACCTGGGTTTGATTCTGACTATGGGTGCTGTCTGCTCAGAGTTTGTTCATTCTCCCTGAGCTTTGTATTCATTCAACGACTTACATTCTGAAGACTAACCATTGATCTGAAGTTTAGTCATGCTGCATTAAAGCGGTATACTTGAAATGTTAATAGCTAAAAACTCATAATATTTTATAATTTCTGAGTTTTTTAGATGTTAAAATGAAGCATGTAATAATAGGCTTGGGGGAATACTTCTAATTTAGATGTGATATTGAATAGTATGAAATTCATACTCTTTAGTTTCATGAGCTGATTTTACGTTTTGTTCATTCTTCATGGGCCTGTACCTGTCTACCTCCCACGCTATTTCACTCAAAGAGTTGAATGATTGTTTGAAGCCAGTAATGTTGAATTGGCTACCCATTACATATAACACTCGATTTTTCTTTCCATCGAGATTATGATGTCATACAGTACGGTAACGATCCCTTCAGCCCAACTTGTCCATGCGGACCAAGATGCCACATCTGCACCAGTCCCATAGAAAGGAAAATTACAAGTGGCAGTGAAAGCTAAACAAATTTGATATTGTACATTTCCTCCCAAGGAAAAAAATGTTGTGCATTCAATATGAATGTGATGACTGCACATCCTAAAATAGTGGATTCCAGAATTGGAAGACTAATGATACAGTGATTAAAATTCAAAAAAATAATGTCATGCAACATAAGTTCTCCATTTCAGGTTTCTTGCTGCTTAACAACATAACTCCCAAATTCCCCAATGATAAATTTGGCCACTCACTCAAGAAAGCAAAAGATTATTAATGAGCAGCTAAGAGAACAACTAAGCAGCCACTAGAAAATTAATGAATTAATATAACATCAACAAGTTCATAGATCAGTGAGGATGAGCAAATTTAAAAAATAACATGGTAGGTGAACCTACAGTTTAATAGATGAACGTAGAAGGCAAAACACAAATGGGTAAATTGAGTGCAGTGAACACCATTGTATCAATTTACCATATACGGGCAAACTAATAGAGTAGTGGACAAATGGGTATTGATGAAAATAAGTAAATTCTGTTCTATGCTCTCCTCAGGTTACTCCATGGTTATAACATTTATTGAAATGAATTAACTATAGGGAAAAGATATGCCCATGAGAAACAAAAAAGAACTGCCGATGTTGGAAATCTGAAATACAAGCAGAAAATTCTGTAAATATTCATCAGCTCATAAAGCATCGGTGAAGAGAGAAACAGTTAACCTTTCAGATCAATGATCCTTTATCAGAGCTCTACAATCTGATGTTTTAAATGTGTTGCAATAGGTTACAGATTAACATCATCCAATGCTGCCCACTTATACCACTTTAAAACCAAACTCGCTTTTGAAGGCTACTGATATTTGGAAGAGAATGGGATAATTAGGAACAGTCAGTATTGCTGTGTCTGTTGTCGGTCCTGTCTTACTAACTAATGAATTTTCTGAGGAGGTGAGACAGAAGTGATTGATCAGGGTATGGCAGTGAATGTTATGTAAATAAATTTTTGTAAGGCATTTAATAAAATCCCTCATAGTAGGCTGATCCAGAAGATTAAGTTGCATAGGATCCACGGTGATTTGATAGTTTGGATTCAGAACTGGTTAACCCATAAAAGACTGAGGAAGGGTCTCGACCCGAAATGTCACACATTCCTTCTCTCCAGAGATGCCTCCTGTCCTGCTGAGTTACTCCAGCATTTTGTGTCTATCTTTGATTTAAACCAACATCTGCAGTTCCTTCCTACACATTATATATAAATGACTTGCTTGTAGATGTTAATGTTTGGTCGATAAGTTTGCAGACTACCTCAAAATTGATGGACTTGCAGACAGTGAGGAGGATTATCAAATGGCAGAGCATGATTTAGATCAGTTATGGACATGGGCATTGAAATTGTACTTAGAGTTTAATCTGAGCAAGTGTGAGGTGCTACACTTTGGGAGGTTGAACGTAAGGGTAAAGTATGTCAAAACCCTTAACAACGTTGATGTACATAGGGATCTTGGGATCATGCACCAATTGGTACAGTGAGTTACCATACAGCCATACGAATAAAAAGAACACAATACACAATGGAATTTAACATGAACATCCCCACACAACGGAATCAACGTTTCCTACTGTGAGGGAAGGCAATAAAGTTCAGTCCTCTTCCTCTTGTTCACTCTTGGTCAGGGCCTTTTGGGTTCGACGCATTTGCCGCAACGGCGGCCCGATGTTTCAGTATAATGTGGATAAATGTGAGGTTATCCACTTTGGTGGCAAAAACAGGAAAGTAGACTATTATCTGAATGGTGGCCGATTAGGAAAAGGGGAGATGCAACGAGACCTGGGTGCCATGGTACACCAGTCATTGAAAGTAGGCATGCAGATGCAGCAGGCAGTGAAGAAAGCATTAATGGTATGTTAGCATTAATTATTTTTAAAATTATCCCCCCTACCAAGATTATACTAATTAGTGTATTGATACCATGTTTATCCTGCATCCTTCACTGAATGGATTTCTAACACTTGGAATTTTGCACTCTTCTGGTACCAACCCTAAGTCTATGGTTGTTTGGAATATTTATAGAGTAATAAGAGTTATACAGCGCTATGACTTTATTCTTTGGAGTGAGGAGGATGAGGGGTGTCTTAATAAAGTGTACAAAATCATATAACCATATAACAATTACAGCACGGAAACAGGCCATCTCAGCCCTACAAGTCCGTGGCGAACACTTATTTTCCCCTAGTACCATCTACCTGCACTCAGATCATGAGAGGAATAGATTGACTAAATGCACTTTAGCCCAGAGTAAGGGAATCGAAAACCAAAGAACATAGGTTTAAGGTGAGGGGGAGAAAGATTTAATAGGAAACTGAGAGGCATTTTTTTTACACAATGGATGGTGAGTGCATGGAATGAGCTGTTGGAGGAGGTAGTTGAGGCAGGTACTATCACAGCATTAAAGAAACATTTAGACAAGTACATGGATAGGATAGGTTGAGTGGGATATGGGCCGAACACAGGCAGGTGGGACTAGTGTAGATGGGGCATGTTGGTTAGCGTGGGCAAGTTGGGCTGAAGGGCCTGTTTCCATGCTGCATTACTCTATGGCATGGAAACAGGCCCTTCAACCCAACTCACTAATGCGGTCCAAGGAGTCTTCCCGAACTAATTCCAAATGCCTGCATTTGGCCCATATCCCTTTAAATGTTTTCTATCCATGTACTTGTCCAATTGTCTTTTAAACGCGGTAATTGTTCTGGCATCTACTATTTCCTCTGGCAGCTCGTTCCATATACCAGCTGCTCTCAGTATGAAAACCTTGTCTCTTAGGCCCCCTTTAAATCTGCTATTTTTTCTGTTACTTCCCTCAGGATGAAACTTAACTAGGCTGTGATTTATCCATTTTGAGTGCGGCTGGACTTTTTTGTCCTCCTTGTCATTTTCTAGTGCATCAGAACTACAACTACTTCTCCCTTTACTCAGACACTATCAGCAATATTTTTCTTTGGCACCAGGAACGTTAAGGTTTAAATGTGGGAGGAAATTTGAAAGCGTCCACGGATTTCAAGGCAGGTGCTGAGAATGTACATGTCAAAGCAGACCTAGGTTAATGAATAATCATAAACAAGGAAAGTACTAGAAGGTAATACGAGTCAAGGTAAAGGAGATAAATGGAAAACACAATGAGAACTTCAAGGTCGGTTTAGCTGGAAGATAACTAATAATGATTCAACTGTGTAAATAACAGGAGCGAAAATAACTGCAAATGTTGGAAACTGAACAAAAGGTGCTGAAGTGATAGAAACAGAGAAACATAGAAAATAGGTGCAGGAGGAGGTTAATTCGGCCCTTTGAGCCAGCACCGTCGTTCATTGTGATCATGGCTGATCGTCCCCTATCAATAACCCGTGCCTGCCTTCTCCCCATATCCCTTGACTCCACTAGCCCCAAGAGCTCTATCTAACCCTCTCTTAAATCCATCCAGTGATTTGGCCTCCACTGCCCTCTGTGGCAGGGAATTCCATAAATTCACAACTCTGGGTGAAAAAGTTTTTTCTCACCTCAGTCTTAAATGACCTCCCCTTTATTCTAAGACTGTGGCCCCTGGTTCTGGACTTGCCCAACATTGGGAACATTTTTCCTGCATCTAGCTTGTCCAGTCCTTTTATAATTTTATATGTTTCTATAAGATGCCCCCTCATCCTTCTAAACTCCAGAGAATACAAGCCTAGTCTTTTCAATCTTTCCTCATATGACAGTCCCGCCATCCCAGGGATCAATCTCGTGAACCTACGCTGCACTGCCTCAATCCCAAGGATGTCCTTCCTCAAATTAGGAGACCAAAACTGTACACAATACTCTAGATGTGGTCTCACCAGAGCCCTATACAACTGCAGAAGCACCTCTTTACTCCTATACTGAAATCCTCTTGTTATGAAGGCCAACATTGCATTAGCTTTCTTCACTGCCTGCTGTACCATATAGCAGCCCAGTCACACATGGAGAGGAAACATCCTTGAAACAATAACATCTTTATTAGATCCTGGGCCTGTAAAATTCTGTTTACAGGTCAAGAATTACAGAATATCTTCATACATTGTTGTTTTTTTCCTGCAGTTGTTAAATTTAAACCACGATAAAGCAGAATTTCCTGTAAATTATAACACGAGATCCAGCCATTTTCAAAATTGTTCAATTACCTTTCAGTTCACTTAGTGTATCACATTGGTCTGCTTGTGACAAGAACTTAAACATCAGTATCACTGGCATGAATTTGAGATCTGAAAGTTTATGCCAAACTATATGTTAAATAAGAGAAGCGAGATAAAACAATATAATTTTGCATTATACTTGGCTTGAGCTATTTTTTTCTGATCTGTTCCTGCTATATGTCTGAGCTTGCAACAAGGTTTGATGGTAGAAATGATTGGGTGATGCATCTCAACCTCATGCAGCTTGGATAATGACAATATACAGAAGAATGTAATAGAAATTACTACTGTGTTGAAAAGGTCCTGGATCTTCCTGAAGTTGTTAATAGATTTAATTCAATGTGGCCAGAAGTTGCAACAGTGTTGATTGCTGTTTTAATTTGTTAAATATATGTCCCAAAATTATTAATTCAAAAGGAATGTGAAGGTCAGTGTTCCGTTTTTCATTTATGATATGCGGTTCCTGTGTCTGCAGTCACAGGATGTTTTGATTTCCAGAGTGAGTGGGTTTAGAAACATGGAATATGTTAATCCCACACAGTCAACTCCAATCCACCAACTTCTTTTCTTTGACTCAACTGCAACAAGAAATCAGCAGTCAACCTAGTTACAGGAGGTGTGCAGATGATTTAAATGTACTGATGAGGAAAGCAGCCTTTGAAGCCAGCATAGCTAGCTGGGATTTCCAAGCCTCTTGTAATGTTTGTTGGTAGGTGGCTGAAAACCTCTATAATAGGTAGGAAGTTACTCCACTGCCCTGCTGAGTTACTTTTGTGTCTCGTTTTGGTGTATACCTGCATCTGCAGTTCCTTCTTACACAGGAAGTTACAAATATGCTTTAATTCCTGGGATATTCTCTGAACTAGCAAAGAGCTAGTCTCGGTGTTCATAATGTTTCATCCCCAGCAAGAATTATCATAGAATTAGCTGAAGATATCAGGTTGAGTTTGGATCAAAGTATCCAATGTCCTCTGAAGAATACATGGAGCTCATGCTATCTTAAATCGATTGAATTAGAACCTTCCCTTTTGAGTATCAATGAATTTGCATTTGATCCTTTGCCCAATTCAACCTGTTTGTTATCCTGCCACTACTCAGTGGCTTTCCACCTTCAAGCTCAGCAAGGAAATCACAATTTTGAGCAAAGAAATTGCTGTCTATCTTTCCTCCTCTGTTGATTGATTTCTTATAGTCTTAAAAGATCCTAATGGAGTCATCAATCTTCACCACAGACACGATTGCAGGAAGCAGTTCAATGAAACTATAAAACTTACTCCATAAAACCTCCTAGTTAATTTTCATCAGCAATATTCTAGATTGGTGATGAAAATTTTCTTTCATGCACTAAGATAAAGGCCGTGCTTTGAATAACTGACATGCGGCATTCTTCTTTGGGTGTTCATGAAATATTGTGTGGCATTGGTCAGGATCAGCCGATGCAGACAATTTCTTCATGCTGTTGGTTCACAGTAACTCTCCTCCAACTCCCACCACCCACTCAGGCTTAATCTGGACTAAAGTGTCTCTGCGGCCATTGCCCTTCAAAACAAGTATACATTTTTAGATACTTTTTTGGGGGGAGAGCGGCAGCAGCAGTCTGTGGCATTAGGCCTGGCTCTGAGACACAGCAGGATATGGTGAAGTCAAACAGGGCTATAGTGATAGGACACATTAGTTAAGGCGGACAGATATGAAATTCGAAGGCAGCTAACGATACTCCAGTTTGGTGGTAGACAAAAATGCTGGAGAAACTCAGTGGGTGAGGCAGCATCTATAGAGCGAAGGAAATAGGTGACGTTTCGGGTCAAGACCCTTCTTCAGACGGATATGGGGAAGGGGGGGGGTGGGGCGGGAAGAAGAAAGGAAGTGGCAGAGACAGTGGGCTGTGGGAGAGCTGGGAAGGGGAGGGGAAAGAAGGAGAAAGCAGGGACTACCTAAAATTGGAGAAGTCAATGTTCATACCGCTGGGGTGTAAACTACCCAAGCAAAATATGAGGTGCTGCTGCTCCAATTTACGATGGGCCTCACTCTGGCCATGGAGGAGGCCCAGTACAAAAAGGTCAGATTCGGAATGGGAAGGGGAGTAGAAGTGCTGAGCCACCGGGAGATCAGGTTGGTTATTGTAAACTGAGCGGAGGTGTTGGGCGAAACGATTGCCAAGCCTACGCTTGGTCTCACCGATGTAGAGCAGCTGACACCTCGAGCAGCGGATGCAATAGATGAGTTGGATGAGATGCAGGTGAACCTCTGCTGAACCTGGAAAGACTACACTTGTCGCTTTACCTCCCCCCTTGGATGGAGTCAATAGGGGAGGTAAAGCAACAAATGTAGCATTTCCTGTGGTTGCAAGGGAAAGTGCCAGGAGAGGGGGTGGTTTGGCTGGGAAGGGTCAAATTGACCAGAGAGTTACGGAGGGAGTGGGTTCATCTACTCCAGTTTGTTGTGTTGCCTCCCTGCTGACAATGTCCTGGATGTCACTGAACGGCAACAGAACATTACCAAGGGGGAGGGGGAGCTACCAGAAGTTATTGGGCACATTGGCAAAAATGGCATAGATAGGAAAAGAGATGAGCTCCTGCTGAGTGAATATAGGGAGGTAGGAAAAAGGTTAAAAAGCAAGACCCAAAGGGTAGTAATCTCCAGATTCTCTTCACCATGTACAAGTGAGGGTCAGTAGAGAAAATAGGACAAATAAATGTGTGACTGAGGAGTTGGTGCAGAGGCAACAACTCAAATATTTAGACATTTGAGATTTCTTCAGCGGAAGAAGTGACGCCTAATGGATTATCAGTGGGTGAACCTTTTGGGACCAACTTCCACCGTTCTAATAGCTTTAAAATAGTTATGGATAAAGACAGGATTGGTCCTCAAGTTGTAGTTCTGAATTGAGGCAAGGCCAACTTTGATGGTATTATACAGGAACGTCTCACAAATTTGATTTTTTTAGAGACATATAGCTTGGAAATAAGCCCTTTAGCCCAACTTGCCCATGCTGACCTTCAAGAAGTAACCAAGAAGATTGACTACGTGGACTTGCATGGCCGTTGATAAAGTTCCACATGATAGGCTGCTTTGGAAGTTTAAATCACATGGGATCCAGAGGGAGACAGCTAACTAGACACACAATTGACTTCATAATAAGAATAATAACTTTATTTATAAAGCACTTTAAACAACCGCAGTTGCCACAAAGTGCTGTACATGAGAACTCATGGACAAAAAGTTATTACAAACCATTAAAAACCGTAAAACGAAGGACTAAAAAAACAGTAAAAATTAAAAGACAATTAAAAGCACTAAGAACAGGAGCAATGTCTCAGCCAGTGTCGAAATCCAGAGAATAAAAATTAGTTTTTAGGGAGGATTTGAAGATGGACAGTGAGGGGGCCTGTCTGATGTGCAACGGCAAGGTGTTCCAGAGTGCCGGAGCAGCAACAGAAAAGGCTCTATCCCCTCTGAGCTTCCGCTTAGACCTTGGTACCTCAAGGAGCAGCTGATCAGCTGACCTGAGGCACCAGGCAGGAGCATATAGGTGGAGCAGCTCAGAGAGGTAAGGCGGGGCGAGCCCATTCAACGATTTGAAAACAAATAAGAGAATTTTAAAATGAACTCGAAAGTTCACAAGGAGCCAGTGAAGGGAGGCCAAAATTGGCGTAATGTGCTCCCTCTTTCGAGTTCCGGTTAAAAGGCGAGCGGCAGCATTTTGAACCAGCTGGAGACGAGCCAATGAAGCTCGTGCGACTCCAGAGTAGAGTGCGTTACAGTAATCCAGCCTAGATGTAATAAAGGCATGGATTACTGTTTCAAAATGCTGCCGCTCGAGGATGGGAAGGAAGCACAGGCTTGATTCTAGTGGTATGCCCCAAATATTGTACTGGACCCATTACTGCTTTTTAAAAATACATCTTCTGAAAACTAAAAGGGGATTAAAAAAATTGGGATTCCCACATGTGTTTTGCACCCAATAAACTATTTTTGGAAAGCACATTGTCTATGTACAGAAATTGCAACTGAGTTGTTTATCCAAGGGTATTGGAATCAAGAACTAGGGGCATTGGTTTAAAGTGAGAGGGGAAAGATTTGCCCCAGTGAGGCAATGTTTTCACATAGAGGGTTGGGTGGTATTTGTAATGAGCTGCAAGAGGAATTAGTTGAGGGAGGTACAATAACAACCTTTAAGAGACATTTGGGCAGAAACGTGAATAGGAAAGGTTTTAAGGGATAGAAACATAGAAACATAGAAAATAGGTGCAGGAGTAGGCCATTCGGCCCTTCGAGCCTGCACCGCCATTCAATACGATCATGGCTGATCATCCAACTCAGTATCCTGTACCTGCCTTCTCTCCATACCCCCTGATCCCTTTAGCCACAAGGGCCACATCTAACTCCCTCTTAAATATAGCCAATGAACTGGCCTCAACTACCTTCTGCGGGAGAGAATTCCACAGATTCACCACTCTCTGTGTGAAAAACGTTTTCCTCATCTCGGTCCTAAAAGATTTCCCCTTTATCCTTAAACTGTGACCCCGTGTTCTGGACTTCCCCAACATCGGGAACAATCTTCCTGCATCTAGCCTGTCCAACCCCTTAAGAATTTTGTACGTTTCTATAAGATCCCCCCTCAATCTTCTAAATTCTAGCGAGTACAAACCGAGTCTATCCAGTTGGCTGAACAGAGGCAAATGGGGCATCTCGATCAACATGGACGAGTTGGACTGAAATGCTTGTTTCTAAATCTGGAATCTAAAGTGCCATTTGTGATTACCTTCACTGGAAATGTGATACAGGTACAGATGTCAAGGTCAACAAAATTCAACTCTGCCTCAATAAGCCATGCTGTTTCTCAGCCCCGGAGAAGGAATCTAAAATGTCAAGAAATGTAAACAGCTACTCCAGAAATCCTCCTGATTGATTTACTTCTCCAATCATGTTTAGTTTCGTTTAGTTTCGAGTTACAACGTGGACACAGGCCCTTGGGTCCAATGTGTCCACACTGACCAGCGATCCTCGTACACTAGCACTATCCTACACAATTTATAATTTTTACCAATACCAATTAACCTACAAACCTATACGAATTTGGAATGTGGGAGGAAACCAGAGTTCCTGGAGAAAGCCCACATGGTCACGGGAAGAACATGCAAACTCCGTACAGACAGCACCCATGGTGAGGATCGAGCCCGAGACGCTGGCTTTGTAAGGCAACAACTCTACCACAGTGCCACAGTGCCATCTATGTTAATGGCATCCTTCAGTGGATCAGAGTATTGCACAGATTTAAAATCTTGAATAATTTTAGTAAAATCCAATAACAAGGTGTTAAGTGCAGGAAAAGCCATCTTGTTTTTCCCTCCTTCCATTAGAGAGTGTTGATAACAACAGCATTAAAATACAAGTTATTTCCAGGGTCCTTTTGCGAAAGATTACAGGTATCACATTCACAAAATGAAAATATTTAGCTAACAATTGGCAATCAACTTTGTAATCTTGGCAGCTAAAGAGTGTCAACAGTTTGCTTTTTCAGCAGATTATTTCCAAATATTGATGGAACACAGTTGTCTTGGCAGAATCAGTGTAAATTTAGATCTACATTTTGCTGTTTCAAAGTAAAATGTACATGGGATAATTAGGAGATCGAGCGAGGTGAGTATGCTCCTCTAGTAAATCCCTTTTTGACTGATGTGACAGTGATGAACCAAAAAGGTATGTTGGAATGTGTTTCACCATGGTTTATGATATTGGTATATCAGCCAGAAATAAATGCATGGCAATTCCCTGCAACCACAGCCTCAACATTGTAAGCGTATGTGACTTTTGGATTACATACTGTAACAGCAATCTGTAGTTGAAAATTATATTGCTTTTGACTGTATGTTGAGATTAAATTTTATGGATTGTTCACACTTCAAATTCTTGCTATGCTTCATAATTTGAATAGGAAGAATATTCTATTGGATTGATTTATATTCCTAAATTAGTGCATATATACTGAACAATTTCTAAGCTAGATAGAATAAAAGGGATCAGCAGAGAAACAAAATCTGTAATGAGATTGCTTCGAGTGGTTACTGACCAATTGATATTTTTCTATGGTATACAGGAACTGGAGGTCAAGAAGTTACAGTTGATGGATTCCCGTTAAAGGTTGAGTCCAAGTGAAGATAAATGCTTGGAGCAAAATCAAGTCTTACAGTGAATTTTAATGTAGAAGAAATATCAACAACATTGTCCATACGGGAAGCTGTGAGATCAATGCATTCAGTCTGAATTATTTAAATAGTCCAGAACCACTCAACAGAAATCATATAAAATATATAATTGTTTTTCAAAATTATTTTATGAAGGAAACAGATGGTAAGAAAGAAAGAAATTTAGAGGATAGTTGAACCATGACCACTATTAATAGGAGTTATTAATAAAAACGATGAGTTGTAGAATTTACAGAATGGGCAACAATCTGAAAATAAGAATATAGATTTTAAATGAAACATTGGCAGAGCAAGAACTAATGAGTTTGTGAGCACAGTGAATATAGGCATATGGTGTTTGGATTGAATTAGGATACAGCAGCAGCAGCAGTTGTGGATCAACACAAATTTATGGAGGGAGGAAATTGTAAACTATTTGAATTGCTTTGGAGTAGTTGAATCTGGAGATTAAATTGAATGCTTGGATTAGGCTTGCAGGAGCAGATGGGATCAACCCCTAATGAAGATAGGTGATATTGTTGAAGTAGGCAGCGATTATGATGGGTGGATTTGATGGATGGATTTGTTTGGTACGATATCTCTTCAATCAGTGCAGAGCAGCAGTAGAATTCAATTGGTGAAAAATCAGAGAGATGTGTTATGTTTTGTCTCTGTGATATTCAGCTGGTAAGTGACGTGAAGATCAATGACTTTAGTACAGCACTTGGTTTGTTTTTTGTTGAATTAGTACATAACAGCATTAAAAAAAAAAGTCTATTCAAAAAGTATGGAAAAGATTGACAGCTTGCTGCTCTGGTATAAAGCTGTCTATATGACTGAGGTGTGTAAGAAAGAACTGTAGATGCTGGTTTAAATCGAAGGTAGACAAAATGCTGGAGTAACTCAGAGAAGGAATAGGCGCCGTATCAGGTCGAGACCCTTAAGGGCCTGTCCCACCAGCATGCGATAGCATGCGTCTAGCGCGACCAAACGTGGTCGCTTGAGGCGTACGGCCTCGCGGGGCCGGTCCCAATTCAAACCATGGAGGCGTGTCCCTCGCGGGGCTGGTACGACATCAAACTCACCAATCAGCTGGGCAGGAGGATGGCCGACTGAAATTGGACGTCGCACGGCGTCAGGCGGTGACGTCATCACGCAACGGCACGCCGGGCGGTGACGTCATCGCGCAACGCCACGCGCTAGGCATACGCCGTCAAGACGCTGCGTACAACGTCAAAACGCTGCGTACGACGTCAGGACGCTGCGTATGACGTCAAAACGCTGCGTACGGCCTCAATGCGGCTGCTTACGGCCTCAATGCGGCTGCGTACGGCCTCAATGCGGTTGCGTACGACGTCAAAACGCTGCGTACGGCCTCAATGCGGCTGCGTACGGCCTCAATGCGGCTGCGGGCCGACAGGCCGTTGTCACGCGGGATTTTCGGACAGTGTAGGATTTTCGGAGCCCCGCGCGATGTCGGGACCAGCCCCGCACAACTCCATACGCCTCCGCCGATCGAAGAGGGACCGACCCCGTGAGGCCGTACGCCTCAAGCGACCACGTTTGGTCGCACTAGACGCATGCTATCGCATGCTGGTGGGACAGGCCCTTTATTCAGACTGATGTCAGGGGAGGGGGCGGAACCAAGGTAGAATGCATGACTGAGGTTATGGTTACAGAAACAGTATGTTTCCCATGAGCTTTTTACTCTTGAGTCGCAAGTTGAAAATCTATCCCTGTGTATCTTTAGTACATACGTGTGTCCTGAAATGCAGATTTTTTTAAAGAAATAATATTTTTGCAATCTGATATGGCACTCCTTAATAAACAAAGAAAATGAAACTCCATAAAGATGCCATGTCTAACTGTGTCGCCGTAATGCTAAAAGCAAAAAAAAAAAAACCTTTTTATTGCTCTAAGATATTGATTCTCTGAATAAACCATTGGGGAATGAAGGCAGGCATAGATCCTCCAGTGTCAGCATTTGCTCTCTCCTTCAATGCGATCATGGCTGATCTTTTGGCACACTTGCCACTTTCTGTACTAACCCCACATCTCTTGATTCCCCAAATATCCAAAAGTTTATCCATCTTGAATATGCCCGATTCCATGATTCATTCTGATGAACCTTTGTTACATTTCATCCTTCTTTGGGGTGGTGTAGTGGGGGGGAGGTCAGATTTGTACACAATATTCCAGATGAAGTTTCACCAGTGCCCTATATAATTTCAGTAAGATTTTTTTACCTTTGTACTCAAGTCGTCGTGCAGTAAAATAACTGTTTGCGTTCTTAAGTACTCATTGTATTGGCATATTAAATGTATGTGCTTCATTTTCTTCTGAGTATCTGTCTTATGACGAGAGGTTAAGCAAACTGGGAGCCTATTCTGAGAGAGTTTGGAAGAATCCGAAGTGAAACTAATTCAAACTCATTGACCTCACATTTTCCACATAATGTTGCATCTGTCACTTCCTTGACAATTTCCTGAGCATGCCAACATCCTCTGAAATGTGTCCTCTTTAGAATGCATGTTGCTGCTCCACTTTGAATCATCAATAACTGGACAATTTTACACAATGCCATTTGCTTCAATTTTGTTAAAAACACTTTTGTGTCATGCCTTTGAGAAGGCTTTCTGAAAGGTCAAATCCACAATTCCCACATGATTCCCATTTATTGATCTGTTAGTTACAAGCTCAAATATATTTTTATTTCATAAATCCATGTTGACTTTGTCCAGTCGTAATATTATTTTCTGAGTGTACTGCTACTATTTCCTTAATGATAGAATCCAGGCAGACCTAGAGCATGCAAAATACTTGTATGAACATGCATGTTTCAATGGTTCAATGGTTATTTTATTGTCACATACACCTAGGTGTAGTGAAATGCTTCTTGCCATGCAGCACATAAAGAAAGAATACAGACATAACAGTAATAAAGACATTTAAACATAAAAACATCCCCCCACAATGGTTCCTATTATGAGGGAAGGCACAGATTCCAGTCCCATCCCCATGTCCACCCATAGTCGGGCCTATTGAGGCCTCCACAGTTGCCTCTACAGAGGCCCGATGTTCCAGGCCGTTCTCACCGGGTGATGTTGTTCTGGCATCGGGAGAGTCCTCTCAGCGGTTTGGGAACCCTGGAACGGCCGCTTCCGTACTGGAGGCCGCGGCTTCCGAAGCCGACAAGGCCGCGCCGTTTGGAGCTCCACTACTGGCAATCTCATCGCGAGATCCCAGGCTCCCGATGTACAGTTCAGCGCCGCCGCCCGCAGCTGGCCGCTCCACAGTCCCGCAGCTCCGCGATGTTTTTTCACCGGACCAGCTCACCGGAGCTCCAGCGCGGCGACCCGGGCAAGGCACCGCCAGCTTCGCGATAGCGCTCCAGCGCTGCGCCGCCGCCGAAGCCGAGGTTCCGGGCGGTCCCCGACAGGAAACGCCGCTCCAGGCCCGCTGGTAGGCCGCGAGGACGGGTCGAAGCTGCAGCCCGGAGAAAAGCTGCCTCTCCGACCAGGTAGGGACCCTGAAAGGCAGTTTCCCCCTCCCCCCCCCCCACCCCCCACATAAAAAAGTCTAGACCTCCAAACAAAACACTTTAACTAACTAAAAATAAAAATAAAACGGTGAAAAGACAGACAACTGCTGGCAGAGCAGCCGCGCACAGGACAGCGCCTCCATTCTGCTTCCTTTATTTTAGATCAATAACTGCCATTGAGGATAAACTGAGATTGATCTTCTTGTACATGAAAATTCAGTAAGACTGATGGTTGTAAGTTGCTGAATTATTTCATTCCCCGATGGTTTATAACAAAAAAATGAAGTAATTTGTTACATACAGTAAATATGGGATATTTATGATTCTGTTTTATGACTTATTAGTAATCACGGGAATGTTTTTCGACCTGACTGGCAATAATGTTATTAATTTAGCAGAAAACTTTGGCACCTATGCCACAATTTATTTTATGTACTGTACACAAATTAATTTTTAATGCTCTATACAAAATCTAGAAAAAAGAAGCAATCATTTTCTGAAAATAAGATCTTCACTGAAAGGATGATGTGAGTTTGATATTCCAATAAGTTATCTTTCCTATGAGGTTTTAGGTTATAAAAAGCTCTAATTTACAGCCAGCTATACAATTAATTCAGCTGTTTGCACTCTTGCTGTGTTATCCAGAGACTCGCAACCTATATTGAAAATAAGTTTGAAAAGAATTGTCATGTTAGTGAGCAATTTGAATCATTAGTTTTTAACTAGATAAGGACAATGAGTCCATTAATGCCTGATAGCAAGAGCACTTCCAGGAATTCCTCAACCGTGACAGCACAACTGAACCAGACATTACCCACCACGTCCCCCAGAGTCCCATCAGAGAAGACAAGGAACAACCCACTATGACAGAGGTTTAAGCGGCCATCAAGAGCCTTAAGAACAACAAGGCCACACCGGTCCAGATGGGATCCCAGCTGAGAGATTATAGGAAGGTGGACCAGAGCTCCTGTACCACATCTACGCCCTACTCCTCAAGGTCTGGGGAAAAGAAAAACTTCCCTCAGAACTCAGGGATGCTCTAATAGTGACCATTTTAAAGAAGGGGGACAAGGCTGAATGTGGAAACTACACGGGCATCTCGCTCCTGACAATAACAGGCAAAGGACTCTCAGCTGGGATCCCATCTGGACTGGTGGCCTTGTTGTTCTTAAGGCTCTTGACGGCAGCTTAAACCTCTGTCACAGTGGGGTCTTCCACTGTGTTTAGATAAGTCAGCTGTGGCTGTTGATTATGGGGGCAAAGACAGATTATGGGGGACGCTAAGCAGACTGATTCAGTGCAGTTGTAGCTCGAGGGAAAAAGCTATTTCTCAGTCTGGAGGTGTTGGCGCAAAAGGCCTTATAAAGTCTGTCAGATGGAAGAAGTTCAAACAAGTGTATGGAGTCCGTACAGATGCTAATGGCTTTTCTGAGGCAGTGTGCGTTGTAGATGTCTTCCAGGGCTGAGAGCTGTATCCCAATGATCTTCTGTGCTCTGGAGACGACAGGCTGAAAAGCTCTCCTATCCGCAGCTGTGCAACTAAGATACCACACAGAGATGCAGTATGTTAGGATGGTCTATGTGGTGCAGCAGTAGAAAGTCACCAGCATCTGTTGGGGCAGACCAGCTTTTTTCAGCATCCTCAGGAAAAATAGCCGTTGCTGTGCTTTCTTGACCAGTGCAAACAGGGTTTGTAATGATATCAGATGTAATGCTGCATGAAAAAATGTTTTAGTGATTTTAGTTTTGCTCGCTGTCTTTAATTGATCCTTGACATGGTGTGATTAAATTGTAAGAAGGAGTTGATGCAATGCACTTGCTTCCATAATCTCAACTGGTCATCGTGTGATGGAGCATGGAAACAGGCCATTCGAACATGAGAGCACACTGACCACCAAGCACACATTTTTTTTACTAATCTTTCTTTTTTTCCCCAATTCTAGCTGGTTGGGTAAATATAGGCATTTGATTATTTTGGTCATTTGCATTTATTGAGAAAGCATCAATTGGCAATTTATGCTGTTCAGTAATTTGAGTTGATTTAAGGACTTATAACCCATCTGCCATCCATGGTGTCTGGTGCTTCTCTGCTGAGAGAGGTTTGTATTATGGGGAAAAAAACATGAAGTTATTTTAGTCTATTTCTAATGCCATAGTTTGTATGTTGGAGCACATTTAAATTCTAAAGTATTGCTAAATTGTGGAGAGGGAGATTTGAAGATGGTTTAACTTAACTTCTCTGAAAGTACTCAGCAAGAAATAACATTTCAATAGCCTTGCGTGTATTTCTCCTCTTAAACCGGAATTAGCTTATTTGTTTATTCTTGTTCACAAACTTGTGCTGTCAGTTTCATGCCAAACTCTAAGCAACTTTTGTGATCTGCATAGTACCTTGAGGGCTTTGTGTGAAAAAACATTAAACATGTAATCAATGTACTTCAGAATGAGGGATTGTACATAGGATATCCTCTCCAAACTGGTTGGGCAAAACCACTTATCTAACAGTTGATTTTTATGATGTTTGACATTAATTTGAGATAATCTTGAGAAATGGATCATGTTCCCCGTGCCTCGTGACAGTTCGTTAAATGTTAAGTATCAGAAGTAATGCAGAGTTGTTCTGAATCAAGCCTCTAATACCATTCAGCTGGCAAGTACTAGCCTGGTGTTTACATTCTTCAATCAAATTAAACTTTTTAGAACTGTGCCCAATTTTCTAGCCATCTGGGTTGCATGGTATTATTTTAACTTTTTTGTTCAATAAACTAAATATGTGCATTACCATATTTACATTAGAATACTGAGAAAGGTCATCTCTAATACTTTACAAAGTTCACTTTATACATTAATTTTCTCCATCACTGCAGCCTGCTGGCTTTTGTTTGCGCATGGTTTCAATGGATATGCTCCTGGTTTTGAGCCATGTTCTCATTCTTGTTATGTGGGCAATGAATGATTCCAGGCTATTTAACAAGATGTCATGATCGGACGTGGGTCTTTGGCCCTGCAACTCTACCACTGCGCCACCTCGAATTATTGAGAGATAGTTTAAAATCAATGGAACATAACTTAAAAAAATCAGTCAAACGGTTACATGTAAACAAAAAGTAGTGATGTTTAGTTCTCCATAAGGGTTAGGTTCAGTGGGAAACCTGTCCCTGTAGCCGATCACACTGATTGCTCGCGCCTGCTTCACCGCCATAACCCCTGTGGAATTTCACACTTTCTCGCTGGTCTCCATAAATAGTCTGGCATCGGAATACATTCTCAAGGAACACATAGGTTATCAGTATCCACACGGAAATGTAGGGGATGCTGTCAGTTGTTTGAATAAATGTTTCCACCTGAAGATCTGCGAGGTTTTTTGAGACAAAAGCCAGGACACGGTCTAGTTATTTATTGATTGGTGCTTTCTTGTCCTATTGCAAATTCAGACTATTTTTCGGCTGAAATAGTTTGTAGGTTGTAGGCATCGCATGGTGTTTTAATTGAATTATGAGTTATACTGTGGGAATTTGTGGTTTCTTCTGATTGATTGCAGCTTGTCACTCTGTGACAACCCTTCCTTTCAGCACCATATCTGGTAGTATTATTTTATCTGAGAGAACAATTCCCTTGCTATTTGCAACTTGTCAAAGCCCCAGGCCAGCAGTACCCTTCATGCTGTAGCAAATGCTGCATTATGCACCAGTGTAATACAAGAACTGTAGTCACATCAACATCTTCTCTGCTCCATCCCACTCCTCACACCATCCAATGTTTCTGTGATGTTCAAGAGTAGAACTATTGGTTTGAAGACTGGTTCATGAATGTATTTTTGTTTCTGATTGTTGCGCTGCACAGTGGCATTTCCCATTGCTGGTGGAAAAGCTGAGATAGCAGATTGATGATCAATAAATCTGAGTTGTAGTCATGGTAAATTGCACAATGTCTCAAAATACGAGGTGGCCCGGCAATCACCTCTGAGACAGGTAATTGTAAGCAAGTTGAAAGATAAGAGCATATTCTTGGTAAAGAATAGGAGATATGTAGGAATTCTTAGTCTTTAATCATTGACTGCTTCAAACTATCTCGCAGCTTATATTTTTCCACTGAACCACTCTGATGGCTAGGTGGAAAAAGACTGAACAATTTATTGCAGACGATACGATCCAATTTCCAACAAATGAATGAAACATACGAGTAGCATCACAGCAGTGTTTGCTGTCTATGAACATTAGACCACTCCTGGAATGTAGTTGTCAGGTTTGGTCGACCTGAGGAAGAATATGCTTCTGATAGAGGATATGCTACAAAGGATCTTCGAATTGATTAGGCAGGGGATGGAGGGTACAAGGATTGTCCTATAATGAGACATATAACAGATAGGGCCCATATTGTTACTGAAACATGCAACGTTGTTATGTGAAGTTGATGCTGTAGATACAGGGATTACTTTTCCACTGCCTGGGGTATCCAGAAGCAGGGTAACACTTTCAAAATATTGTGTTGCCCTTTGAGACAGAGGTGATGAGAAATTTCTCATCAGAGGTTAGTGAATCTTGGCATTGCTCGACCAATGACTGCTGTGGAAATTCAGTCACTGAATATAGTCAAGGAGAGATTCATAGATTTTAAAACATTAAGGAATCGATAGGATTAGTGCAGGTAAGTGGCAATGTGATAGTACATCACCCATTGTTTTACTGGGTGGTTAAGCAGACACATTGATGAATGGCTTCCAGCTGCTTTTATTTGGAGTCCTAGAGCCACTGGCCCTTTGGCTCAATGTTTGGCTTCAATCTTTGCAGATGACACAAAGCTGGGTGACAGTATGAACTGTGAGGAGGATACTATGAGAATGCAGGGTGACTTGGACAGGTTGGGTGAATGGGCAGATGCATGGCAGATGCGGTTTAATGTGAATAAATGCAAGGTTATCCACTTTGGTAGCAGAAACAGGAAGGCAGATTATTATCTAAATGGTGTCAATTTAGGAAAAGGTGAAGTACAACGGGATCTGGGGGTCCTTGTTCATCAGTCAATGAAAGTAAGAATGCAGGTACAGCAGGCAGTGAAGAATGCGAGTAGCATTATGGCCTTCATAACAAGAGCAGTTGAGTATAAGTAAGTAAGTAAGTTTATTGGCCAAGTATTCACATACAAGGAATTTGCCTTGGTGCTCCGCCCACAAGTAACAACATGACATACAGTGACAGTTACGAATGACTCAGAAAACACTAAACATTAATAATAATAAAACATTAATGATAAAACACCATTGATCAAGCATGTGAACCAACAAAATACCAGATCAAAGAGAGGCTACAGATTTTTGTCTGTTGAGTGGAGCAACTACTCGTGGATAAAAACATTTTATGTCTGGCTGTGGCAGCTTTGACAGTCCGGAGTCGCCTTCCAGAGGGAAGTGATTCAAAGAGTTTGTGGCTAGGGTGAGAGGGGTCAGAGATGATCTTGCCCGCTCACTTCCTGGCCCTTGCAGTGTACAGTTCATCAATGGAGGTTGCAGCCAATAACCTTCTCTGCTGATCGGACGATTCGCTGCAGCCTCCAGGTGCCGTGCAAAGAGGTCCTTCTGCAGTTGTACAGGGCCCTAATGAGACAACACCTGGTGTATTGTGTGCAGTTTTGGTCCCCTAATTTGTGGAAGGACATTCTTGCTATTGAGGGAATGCAGCGTAGGTTTACAAGGTTAATTCCCGGGATGGCAGGACTGTCATATGCTGAGAGAATGACTTGGCTGGGCTTGTATACTTTGGAGTTTAGAAAGATGAGAGAGGATCTTATTGAAACATATATGATTATTAAGGGTTTGGACACGCTAGAGGCAGGAAACATGTTCCCAAGGTTACACATAAATGCTGGAGAAACTCAGCGGGTGCAGCAGCATCTATGGAGCGAAGGAAATAGGCAGCGTTTCGGGCTGAAACCCTTATTCAGACTGATGAGGGGGTGGCGGGGAGAAGAATGGAAAAAGGAGGAGGAGGAGCCCGAGGGCTGAGGGATGGGAGGAGACAGCCCGAGGGCTGAGGAAGGGGAGGAGACAGCAAGGGCTAACAAAATTGTGAGAATTCAATGTTCATGACCGCAGGATGCAGACTCCCCAAGCGGAATATGAGGTGCTGTTCCTCCAATTTCCGGTGTTGCTCACTATGGCCATGGAGGAGACCCAGGACAGAGAGGTTGGATGGGGAATGGGAGGGGGAATGAAGTGCTGAGCCACCGGGAGGTCAGGTTGGTTATTGCGGATCGAGCGGAGGTGTTCGGCAAAGCGATCGCCCAGCCTCCGCTTGGTCTCACCGATGTTCCCGATGTTGGGGGAGTCCAGAACTAGGGGCCACAGTTTAAGAATAAGGGGCAAGCCATTAGAACGGAGATGAGGAAACACTTTTTCACACAGTGTTGTGAGTCTGTGGATACTTTCAAGAGAAAGCTAGATAGGGCTCTTAAAGATTGAGGAGTCAGGGGATATGGGGCAATGATTGGGGATTATCAGCCATGATCACATTGAATGGTGCTGGCTCGTAGGGCCAAATGGCCTACTCCTGCACCTATTGTCTATTGTCTATATCCATGCCAACCAATTTGCCTATCTCAGTTTTATTTGTCCTTTTTATCCTCATATCCCTCTAGCCGGTTCGAATCCCGCTTGGAGTGCATACTGTCGTTGTGTCATTGGGCAAGACACTTCACCCACCTTTGCCTGTGTGTGAATGTGTGTGAGTGATTGGTGGTGGTCGGAGGGGCTGTAGGCGCAGAATGGCAGCCACGCTTCCGTCAGTCTGCCCCAGGGCAGCTGTGGCTACAAAAGTAGCTTACCACCACCGAGTGTGACTGAGGAGTGAATGAATAATGCAATGTAAAGCGCCTTGAGTATTAGAAAGGCGCTATATAAATCCCATCCATTATTATTATTATTATTAAAACGGGTTTACCTGTATATCTGTCTACGTTAAATTTTTTAGTGTGTTTGTCTGTTCTTTATCATTGTACCGCTGCTGGCAAATTCATTTCACTTGCACTTTATGTGCAATGTGACGAATAAAACCGTATTGTATTGTGTCTTTTAAATGTTCATACCACTTTCTCTGGCAGCTCATTCCATACATACTCTCTGTGTGAAAAAGGTGCTCCTGCAATCATGTTTAAATGTTTACCATCTTGCCTTAAACCTATGCCTTCTAATTTTTAATTATGTCTCCAATTAACCAGTGCTCCCTAGATCCAATGTATTCTCACCTTCCAGCCTACCATACAGGACCATGTTACAATCATTGCTAAAGTCTATATACATCTACTGTCCTGCCCTCATCAATCCTTTTTGTTGCTTCTTCAAAAAAGAATAAAGGATTTGTAAAATAAGAGTTCCCATGCA